>NC_041011.1:17278600-17399010 GCF_004193775.1 Glycine soja
TGATGGTTTCTAGAGGTATCATCCCCTTTGACGAACATATTGTAGCAGTAGGGACTACTAGCAACAATAGGTTTTCAAAGAGAAAAGCTCTAGATGAGGGTTCACTGTAATCAAGCAAGTCGGAGACCTAGCATGATCACAGATTCACCTCCACTCCTTATGCTCCCATGAACCCGGGTATAGGGCCCTTTTTCACTCACAGTGTGTGCCAATAGTGTTGGTGTTTGTGTGCATCAAATGAATAAATATTTACTTCATGCATACATTTAAAATGCACTAAAAGCAACAAAGAGTTTATATACACAAGAACATAATGAAAGGAAACCAACAAAGGGGTAAGTCACGGTAAAACATTGCACAAGATTAAATGGCCTAACTCTCTAAAAACAGTCCCCAGTGGAGTCGCCAACTGTCGCAACCTCCCCTTCGGCGGGAGGGCCACGCGAGACTCGCGGGATGCGTGTTCCACGAAAGGAATACGCGCGGAGTCGCCACCAACGTTTATTTGAGGGAAACGTCGGAAAAACTGGAAAAGACGCGATCTACGAACTTTTAAGTGAAAGGTTCGGGAGTTGTATTTACGCACGGGGAAGGTATTAGCACCCCACACGTCCGCCCCAAGGGACGGCAGCCTTTAATCGAATGTGCAAACATGACTTTGATTTTTACGTTCCTTTTTATGTCCTTATATCCTTTTATACCCTTTTTATATTTTTCCCTTTTTTGTGGTCGACAAGGGTGTTTCCCTTTGCTCCTACGTATTCCTCAATTTGGGATGAGAAAATCAGACCTACGTAGTTCTTTCTTATCAAGTGATTCTTTTTTACTTTAAGAGGTGATCATTTTAAGGCGTTGGACCTTAAAAATGATCCATTTTACTTAGTGAGGAAATGAAAGGACAAACTTCAAAAGCCTATTTTTTATGGACGAGCTTGACTAGGCGAATTGATTTTAGCCTTTAGTTTCACTTTAGTTATTAATCAATTCGATTAAGAATGAGAAATCCCAAAGAGAAAACATCCACTTGATTTTCCGCTTTATTTTACTAAAAGATGTCTTTTTGATTATTATATTATTTTTTACCTCTTTTTGATTTCCAACGTGGTTACGGCACGACCGAACGGTCGGAATTTATTTTAACCGAAGTTAATGGATAATACAATTCAAACGTTCGGTGGAAATTTATTTTATTTTTAAGTTAAGCGAGAAATGACTTAAGTAAAATGGCTTAAGCACGTCAACAGGGGGTATAAAAAGTAAACAAAACGAGAATAAAAATGCACGAAACACAATGTGGGCCACTACGGGCACATAGAATGAATCGAAAAGCTTGGTTCGAGGTACTTACCCGTTGAAGATCGAAGAACGATGAAGAACGAATGAAGAACGTCGAAGAACGGTTGAAATCTTTGCGAAATTCCTCACGGAAAACGTTACGGAAACGTTTCGGAAGCGCCTCGGCTTAGATTTTCTTCACGGAAACAATTTTTCCAAGCAAATTCGAAAGAGAGAGAAGTGCCTCAGGGGCTGAACCCCCTTCCTTCTTCACTTCCTCCCCTATTTATAGCAAAATAGGGGAGGTGGTTGCCGCCCAGCTCGCCCAGGCGAGCAGGGTTGCTTCCTCCAGAAGCAACCGCCTTCTGGAGGAATATTCCGGAGGGCCCAAGTGGGCCTGGGTGCTATTTGCACCCCCATTTTTACTAAGTACACCCCCCTCTGCTGTTTTTTGGTGATTCCTTTTTCGTAAAGTTACGGAAACTTACGAATTTCGTAACGATACTTGTTTTCTTTCCGTAGTGTTACGGAACCTTGCGGATTACATAATCATCCCCTTTTTGACTTACGGAATGTTACGGAACCTCACTTAATTATGCAACGATGCTTCCATTTGATTTCCGGTGTGTCACGGAAACTTACGGATTGTGCATCAATATTTTTTTTGGTTTTTCGGCATGTCCTGGAATTTCACAAACTGCCTAATGATGGGTGCCAAGCACCTCACGAGGACCAAAGAATGGTCGCACGTCATCGAGCAAAGGTCCCCGGACGAAATTAGGGTATGACACTACCCTAAGGCTCATGAGAACCCTAGGGCCTTCTCTTGCATCCCTGGCCCAATCTACTTGGAGTCTTCTATCCAATGCCCTTGCGGGGTAGGATTGCATCATTCCCTCCCCCTTAAAAAGGATTTGACCTCAAATCCCGAGATTCTTGAAACTTTGGGCTTTTTTCCTCAATACTTGTAAAAAGAACAAAAACATATATATTAGTGGTGTTTGATATGTTGAAGTAAGGTAAGGTCTGAAAACCCATTTCCTGGGCATCTTCCCATGAAGGAACATGGTTCCTCACCAACTCAATGAGTGGTGCTACAAGTATAGAAAAATATGGGACAAAGCTTTTGTAAAAGTTTTTTAAGTCATGGAAGCCCAAAATTTTCCTATACTTGGTGGAGTGGGCCACTCAGGAATGACCTTTATTCTCTCAGGGTTCATGGGAACCCCCTGATCACTATGTAAAAAATTAAGAAAAGTAATGCAATAAAACATACATTTTTCTATATTTTCATGTTGATTATTCCTACCAAAAAGTATGACAAACCTAAGGTGTCCCATATGAGTACCTAAGTTTGTATTGAAACTAAAAATAAGAACAAACCTACCTAATCAGTCCCTATGTACACAAATCATGAAGATGTTGGGTGCATGAGTGATTTTACAAAAGAGGGTTGCACCACTCAAAACATTCATCATACCACCAATTTTAGGGATTTGATGCCTAATAATACCTATTTTGGGCACCAACAAAACACAAGGATTTAAGCTCTTGCAAACCAAACCCTCATCCAACAACTCCTTTACTTGAGGAATAAACTCAAGCCTAAGAGGTGTGGCAATGCTTGTTGGATCTAGTGGCCTCGGAATAATTAAGAAGGGGGGGTTGAATTAATTATTAATGTACCTTGACTAATTAAAAAAACTATCCTTCTTAATGTTACTAGATTCAATTAGGCTTTTACTACTAAGTTAAGAAAGTAAAGAATAGAAAAAGAAACTTAACCAAAAGTAAAAGCGATAATTAAAGTGCACAACGGAAATTAAAGAGTGTAGGGAAGAAGAAGACAAACACAAGAATTTTATACTGGTTCGGCAACAACCTGTGCCTACATCCAGTCCCCAAGCAACCACCGGTTCTTAAGATTTCCTTCAACCTTGTAAAATCCATTACAAGAAAAGATCCACAAGGGATGTATCCTCCCTTCTTCTCTTTGAACAACTAAGTGGATGTACCCTCCACTTGAACTAATCCACAAGAGATGTACCCTCTCTTGTTCTCAGTTACAACAAACCAAGTAGATGTACCCTCTACTTGTACCACAAAGGATGTACCCTCCAATGGGTTAAGACAAAGAATTCTCAGGCGATTAGTCCTTTGAATCTTTGTAAGGGGAAACAAAAGATATCTCAGGCGGTTAGTCCTTCGAAATCTTTTGTTTAAGGGAAACGGAAGAATCAAAATAATTCTCAGACTGTGTCCTTTTGAATTCTTTGAAAAGGGAGAAGGAAGACACAAAAGAATTCAGGCGGTTAGTCGTTTGTTCTTTTGGAAAAGGGAGAAGAGAGACACAAAAAGAATTCATGCAATTAGTCCTTGTTGAATTCTTTTTGGCAAAGGTAGAAGAGAATGAAAAAGAAGAGTAGCACAAGTTTTTGATCAATGAACTTTTCTTGAAAGAGAAAGTATTGAACAAAAACTTCTAGAAAGATGAAGAGAAGATGAATCAGAAAAAAATTGTTGAAAGAGATGAAAGAAAATATTGAAAGATTGATTGAAAGAGATGATTAAGATCATTCTTTTTGTTTCATGCCAAGGTCACATATTTATAATTTCTTGACGACTCAAGTCAAAACTTGTAACTCTTGGCAATTCCTTTAAAACTAATTACTTAAAAAGTTATGACTTTTGAAAGAATCTTCAGAAACAAGTCACTTGAAGAATTGTGACTTTTGGAAATGAATTTTTCGAAAATAGTCACTGGTCATCGATTATCATTAAGGTGTAATCGATTACACATCAACAGGATGTGACTCTTCATTTTGAATTTAGAAAATCTTAAAGTTTTAAAACAAAACACTGGTAATTGATTACATGTTTATAGTAATCGATTACAGCTTTGTAAATCAATTTGAAAAACAATGCTGGCTACTGGTAATCGATTACTACCTTCTGGTAATCGATTACCAGAGAGTTAAACTTTTTGTTAAAAGATTTTGTGAAAACTTCATGTGCTACTCAATGTTTTGAAAAACTTTTTAGTACTTATCTTGATTGAGTCTTCTCATGATTCATGAATCTTGAGTCTTGAATCTTGATCTTGACTTTTCTTGAATCTTGATTCTTGAATCTTGAATCTTGAAACTTGAAACTTTGCTTAACTCTTGATTGATTCTTTGGCATCATTAAAATAACCTTGGAAGACATTGCTTCCACAATGCTAACAAGTGTCTTTTTACAAAGGAGAAAATGTGGAGGTTGTCTAAGAGGGGAAGTTTCTTTAATATTTGTCTTTATTTCAAAATGACTTTCCATCTTAGCTAACCTCTTGGAGGAGACACTTACCTCCTTACAGTCCTTGATGTGCCATTATTTTCTCCTATTTCTTAACCCTTTTTGCACCATTTTAAGTACTGATTAATCTTAATTGTCAAATTAATTAGGCAGTTTTATTATTTGGGCCCATTTAGCTAATTTGATGTTTTTAATCTAATTTCAAGAATTAATGAATCATTGGGCTTGAATCCAGAATTGGGCTTGGACTTGAAGAGGGCAGACTATTTTATTCTACAAAATTTTATCTTATCTAGATATTATTTAGATTTGATCTCATCTAGATATTAATTCTTCTAGATCTTATCTTATCTAGATTTGATTTGATTTTATTTATGGGCTTGGATTTAAAATAGATTTGTAAGCTTTGGGGCTGGAAAACTATATAACAGCACCAAGGTTCTAGTTTAGGCTCTCTCTTCTCTTTCTCCTTTTTTTCGTTTTTGCAATTCCAGTTCTGACTTCTTGTTTTAGCAATAAAATTTCGTTCTTCAATCTATAATTTCGTTCACTATTGATTAATGGAAGGCTAAGTCCCCAGCGTTGTTTTCGCTTGAGGATCAAGCACAGTTCTCTTCGAGGTTCTATTATTACTGTTAAATTCTGTTCAGTTTTTCCTCTTCACTAATTACTCTGAATTTGTTGCTATTAATTTATGCATGCTTAGTGCTTGATTAATTGTCTATGCGCTTAATTTATGTTCATGCTTAATGATCATTTATGAGTAATTGGTGTATGTGTTGCTTAATCACATAATGAATTCCTTATGTTAAATTTCGCTTAGTAATTTAATTTAGGGTTGGATTAAGTGGTTGAACTGAATAAGGATAAACTCTCGTAACCTAGGATAAGAGACTTGCTTGTGAATCAAGGGGGAGCAACGTGTTTTAATTATGATATTTTCTAATTCACATATATTCGTTGTTTAATTTACAAAAGCAAACACCCCCCCCCCATTCGTTACTATTTTCCTACTATCTGTTATGAACATTTGGTGTATCATTGCTCATTGGGAAACGACCTAGGATCACTTCCTAGTTACTGCAATTTAATGTTTATTTGATTCGGGTACGGCCTCGATCAAATTTGGCGCCGTTGCTGGGGAGCAATGTCCAAAGGTTCATAATAGCTAGTAATTCGGGTTTTATGTTTAGTTGTTTTATGTTTTCGTGTGTTGTGTTAGTGTTGTGTTCGTGTTGCGTTAAGTGTTGTTTAGTGTCTTGCTATTTTGTTTAGAGTGGTGTTTTGTTTTAGTTTTTCTGTTCAGCGCTTCCCATGTTTTAGTTTTTGTGTTTTGTTGTGAATAGTGTTTTGCGACGGATTTAGCGACCACTTTTGTTGAACTGGAAAACAGGGTAATAGTGGAAATCCCTTAGCGACAGATTTTAGAGACCAACCTTGTTGAATTAATTGGGATTTTTTGTTTTGGTAGCTATAGTTGTTATTTTTTATTGAATTTCGGTGTGGTAGGTTCTTTTGATCCATATTTTGTGGAAAAAATAGTTGGAGCCCTTAGTTTGGTCAAATTTGAAAGTTCCAAAAAAATAGCAAATTTGATTTTTGTCAAAACTTCAAACAATCATAACTTTTGCTTCGGTCATCAGAAACGTTATTATTATATATGTATTTGGGGTAGAAAAAAAATTCCTATGTTGTGGCAGTTTCAAAAGTTTTTTATTTTCCAAGTATTATTCTCTTATTTTTTTTAACTTATCATTTTTAGCTTCTATAGTTAGACTTTGAATTATCGTTTGAAATTTTTTGTGCTATCTTCTCATCATTTTATAAGGTTGCTCACAAAATTTCAAGTCATTTGAATATCATTTAATGGTAGTTGTAGTTCAGACCTACACTGTTACTTGCATAAGAAGGCAACTAGTTGTGTGCATGCTGAATGTAGTGTATGACTAGAGGCAATCCATCTGACTTACAACCCTTTGATCCTGAGATAGATAGGACATTTCATAGTTTAGTTAGAGGGAGTGGCAAAGGACTGGCTATATTACCTTGTTCCAAGGTCCATCACGAGTTGGGATGACCTCAAGAGAGTATTCTTAGAAAAAAAATTCATGCTTCCAGGACCACGGCCATCAGAAAGGATATTTCAGGTATTAGACAACTCAGTGAGGAGAGCCTATATGAATACTGGGAGAGATTTAAAAAACTATGTGCCAGTTGCCCTCACCATCAGATTTCGGAGTAGCTTCTTCTCCAATATTTTTATGAAAGACTCAATAACATGGAGAGAAGTATGATAGATGCTGCCAGTGGTGGAGCCCTTGGAGACATGACCCCTACTGAAGCCAGAAATTTAATTAAGAAGATGGCTTCCAACACTAGTAGTTTAGCGCCAGAAATGATGCTATAGTCATTAGAGGAGTGCATGAGGTAGCCACAAACTCATCTGCATCATCTGAAACTAAGAAGCTTGAAGGTAAACTAGATGCCTTGGTTAACTTGGTAACCCAACTGGCCGTGAATCATAAATCTGCACCTTTCGCAAGACTCTATGGATTATGCTCCGCTGCTGACCACCATACAGACCTTTGCCCTTCTGTGCAGCAATTGAACAGCCTGAAGCATATGCTGCCAACATCTACAATAGACCTCCTCAACCTCAACAGCAAAATCAGCCACAACAGAACAATTATGACCTCTCCAGCAACAGGAACCATCTCGGGTGGAGGAATCATCCCAACCTTAGATGATCGAGTCCTCCACAACAGCGGCAACAACAACAGCCTTATTTTCAAAATGTTGTTGGCCCAAGCAGTTTAGCGCCAGAAATGATGCTATAGTCATTAGAGGAGTGCATGAGGTAGCCACAAACTCATCTGCATCATCTGAAACTAAGAAGCTTAAAGGTAAGCTAGATGCCTAGGTTAACTTGGTAACCCAACTGGCCGTGAATCAGAAATCTGCACCTTTCGCAAGACTCTGTGGATTATGGTCCGCTGCTGACCACCATACAGACCTTTGCCCTTTTGTGCAGCAATTGAACAGCCTGAAGCATATGCTGCCAACATCTACAATAGACCTCCTCAACCTCAACAGCAAAATCAGCCACAACAGAACAATTATGACCTCTCCAGCAATAGGTACAATCTCAGGTGGAGGAATCATCCCAACCTTAGATGATCGAGTCCTCCACAACAGCGGCAACAACAGCAGCCTTATTTTCAAAATGTTGCTGGCCCAAGCAGACCATACTTTCCTCCACCAATCCAGCAGCAACAACAGCAACAACAACCGCAACAGCTCCAGAAACAGCAAACAGTTGAGGATCCTTCGCAACCTTCCCTTGAAGAACTTGTGAGGCAAATGACTATGCAAAACATGCAGTTTCAACAAGAGACCAGAGCCTCCATTCAGAGCTTAACTAATCAAATGGGACAATTGGCTACACAGTTAAATCAACAACAGTCCCAGAATTCTGACAAGTTGCCTTCTCAATCTGTCCAGAATCCTAAAAATGTGAGTGTCATTTCATTGAGGTCGGGAAAGTAGTATCAAGGACCTCAACCAGTAGCACCTTCCTCATCTGCAAATGAACCTGCTCAACTTCACTCTACTCCAGAAAAAGATGATTACAAAAATTTAAAGAGTAAGTTACCTAACAATTTCTGTGCAGGTGAATCTTCCACTAGTAATTCTGATTTGCAAAGCAGCATATCCCTCTTCCATTCCCTCCAAGAGCGATTTCCAACAAAAAAATGGAAGAGGCAGAGAAGGAGATCTTGGAAACATTTAGAAAAGTAGAGGTAAGCATACCTCTGCTGGATGCAATAAAGCAAATTCCAAGATATGCTAAATTCTTTAAGGAGTTGTGCACCAATAAGCGGAAGCTTAAAGGAAGTGAAAGAATTAGCATGGGTAGAAATGTCTCCGCATTGATTGGTAAATCTGTCCCCCAAATCCCTGAAAAATGTAAAGATCCAGGTACATTCAGCATACCTTGTATTATAGGGAACAGTAAGTTTGACAATGCCATGTTAGATTTAGGAGCTTTTGTTAGTGTTATGCCTCTGTCTATTTTTAATTCTCTATCTCTAGGTCCTTTGCAGTCAGCTAATGTGGTAATTCATTTAGCTAATAGAAGTGTTGCCTATCCTACTGGTTTCATAAAGGATGTCTTAGTTAGAGTTGGTGAATTGATTTTCCCTGTTGATTTTTATATTTTGAATATGGAGGAGGGATTTTCTCAAGGATCAGTTCCCATCATTCTAGGCAGACCCTATATGAAAACTGCTAGAACTAAGATAGATGTATATGCAGGCACACTATCTATGGAGTTTGGTGATATAACTGTTCATTTTAATATTCTTGATGCTATGAAACACCCATCTAAAGATGTTTCTGTATTTCGTGCTGAAATAATTGACTATGTTGTTGATGAATACATGACTGATCTTTATTCTAATCTACATGCCTGTCACTCTTCATGCATTGAGTCTGAAATTGTACTTGATCATATGTCTGAATTTGATGCTGAGAGTGAATATGAAATTGATATTGATTACATGTGTGGTGATGTTTTACCTCTTGAGATTGATTTTATAGAGTCAGATAGAACTAACCATGTTTTAGGAAGTACACATACTTTTGACTTTCTTTATGAGGTATAGGCTGAGAAACCATCTCTTTCTACTACTATCCAGCCAGCCACACCAGAATTGAAGCCTCTACCATCAAATTTAAAATATACTTACTTGGATGATAGCAAAATTTTTCCAGTAATTATATCTGCCTCCCTTGCTGATGAGCAAGAGGAGAAGCTGTTATCAGTTCTCAAGAAGCATAAGAAGGCTATAGGTTGGACCCTGGCGGACATTCCTGGTATTAGCCCATCCACATGTATGCATCGAATAAATTTAGAGGATGGGGCTAAACCAGTAAGACAGCCACAAAGAAGACTCAACCCGGTGATTCTTGATGTAGTGAAGAAGGAGGTAACCAAGCTTTTGCAAGCTGGAATCATTTATCCTATCTCCGACAGCCAATGGGTGAGTCCCGTCCAGGTAGTTCAGAAGAAAACCGGCCTCACCGTGATCAAAAATGAGAAGGAGGAGCTGATTCCTACTCGTGTGCAGAACAGTTAGAGAGTCTGCATCGACTATAGGAGGCTGAACCAGGTTACCAAAAAGGACCATTTTCCACTGCCATTCATTGACCAGATGTTTGAACGCCTGGCAGGTAAATCTCACTACTGTTTCCTTGATGGTATTTCTGGTTATATGCAAATCACTATTGCTCCCAAGGATCAGGAAAAGACCACATTCACCTGCCCCTTCGGCACTTTTGCCTATAGGAGGATGTCCTTCGGCCTGTGCAATGCCCCTGGTACCTTCCAATGGTGCATGATCAGTATTTTCAGTGATTTCTTAGAAAATTGCATAGAGGTGTTTATGGATGATTTCACTGTATATGGATCCTCTTTTGATGTTTGTTTGGATAGTCTGGAAAAGATTTTGAATAGATGCATTGAAACTGACCTTGTTCTAAATTTTGAAAAATGTCATTTTATGGTTGAGCAAGGTATAGTTTTAGGCCACATTATTTCCAATAAGGGCATTGAAGTAGATCCTGCAAAAAAATTTGTTATATCACAATCGCCTTACCCCTCTTGTGTGCGAGAGGTGCGATCTTTTCTTGGTCATGCAGGATTCTACAGGCGCTTTATAAGAGATTTTAGCAAAGTAGCCCTTCCACTATCCAACTTGTTGCAAAAGGAGGTGGAATTTGAATTTAATGATAAATGCGAAGAGGCTTTTCATTGCCTCAAAAGAGCACTAACTACCACCCCCATCATCCAGGCACCCGACTGGACAGTCCCTTTTGAGCTTATGTGTGATGCATCAAATTATGCATTGGGGGCTGTCCTTGCTCAGAAAATTGGTAAATTGCCTAGGGTGATATATTATGCTTCTAGGACTTTAGATGTTGCCCAAGTGAATTATACTACTATTGAGAAAGAGCTACTAGCCATAGTTTTTGCTCTTGAAAAATTTCGTTCTTATTTGCTTGGTACTCGCATTATTGCTTATACTGACCATGCAGCTTTAAAGTACTTGTTGAAGAAGGCTGATTCAAAGCCTAGGTTGATCCGATGGATGCTCTGGCTCTAAGAATTTGACTTGGAGATCCGTGATAGGAGCGGAACACAAAATTTTGTTGTTGATCATTTGAGTCGGATTGAACATGTGTCTGATGAGGACTCACCCATTCGGGATGATTTCCAGGATGATCATTTATATATATTGTATAGTATTTCTGATTCTCTTTCTACTCCCTGGTTTGCTAACATTGTCAATTATTTAGTTGCTTCTGTTTTTCCTCCCTTAGCATCTAAGGCTCAAAAAGATAAAATTAAAAGTAATGATAAGCATTTTATTTGGGATGACCCCTACTTGTGGAAATTGTGCAGTGATCAAGTCATTTGACAATGCATTCTAGATCATGAGACTGACTCGGTCCTGCAGTTCTGTCATTATTTCGCACCAGGAGGTCATCTGGGTGTTCAAAGGACAGCTCGCAAAGTGCTGACTGTAGCTTTTATTGGCCCACCATCTTTAAAGATGTGTGGAACATTTGTAGCACTTATGAATAGTGTTAGAGAGCAGGAAGTGCACTTACATGGCGACAACAAATGCCTCAGCAACCTATGTTATTCTGTGAGGTGTTTGATGTCTGGGGTATAGATTTCATGGGCCCTTTTCCTGTATCTTTTGGTTATGTTTACATTCTTCTTGCAGTTGATTATGTTTCAAAATGGGTGGAAGCCAAGCCCACTAGAACTAATGATGCTAAGGTTGTTGTAGATTTTGTCAGATCTAATCTGTTTTGCAGGTTTGGAGTACCTAAAGAAATCGTTAGTGATCAAGGAACCCATTTTTGCAACAAATCAATGCATGCCTTGCTTAAAAAGTACGGGGTTGTACACAGGGTATCCACACCATACCACCCCCAAACCAATGGACAGGCAGAAATTTCTAACAGGGAGATCAAGAGGATTTTAGAGAAGATTGTGCAGCCAAGCAGGAAAGATTGGAGTACCAGGTTAGATGATGCTCTTTGGGCACATAGGACTGCCTACAAAGCACCCATAGGAATGTCTCCTTATCGGGTTGTCTTTGGAAAGGCATGTCATCTTCCAGTTGAGATTGAGCACAAAGCATACTGGGCAGTGAAGACCTACAACTTCTCTATGGATCAAGTTGGTGAGGAAAGAAAGTTGCAACTGAGTGAGTTAGATGAGATCCACCTAGAAGCGTATGAGAATGCCAAGTTCTACAAAGAAAAGACCAAGAAGTTCCATGATAGCATGATAATTAAGAAGGACTTCATGGTTGGGCAAAAAGTGTAATTGTATAATTCTAAGCTTGGACTCATGAGTGGTAAGTTGAGGTCTAAGTGGATTGGTCCTTTTGTTGTTACTAATCTTTTTCCTTATGGTACAGTTGAGATCAAAAGTGACTCCACAAACAAGAGCTTCAAGGTCAATGGACACCGACTTAAGTCATTCCTCACAAACCCTTCTTTAGTGGACGTAGTGGTGGAAGAGACTTCCTTACTCCACCCTACTCTTCCTCCACCATGACTTAGGGAGTTTTTCTTTTCCTATCTCCTTCTTTACTTTTATTACATTTGTCCGATTCTATTTGATGGTTTAATTGCTTTTAATCTTTTAATTGTGCTACATTGAGGACAATGTGTTGTTTAAGTATGGGGGGGAGTGTTCTTTGGTTTTGCTAGTTTTGTTAGTTTTGTTAGTTTTGTTTGGGTTAAATTTGTTAGTTTTGTTAGTTTTGTTAGTTTTGTTGGGTTTCTAGTTTAATATTTTAGGTCAATTTTGTTTGCATGTACAACTTTGCATATTTTTCTTTGAATTATAGGATATGTTCAAGAAATGGGTAATTGTTCTGAAAATAAAAGTCTCTTGAAATTTTGTGATTTGAAATCCTTGTTTTTCCTCTACATGTCATGATAATTTTGAAAGCTCAATTTGAAAGTGATAAGTTTACCTTTGCGAGAATTTGAGCCATCCATCATCATAATATTTTGGTGTGTTTTGCCCCATTGATTGCTTGCACAATAGCCTTGGCTTGATTCTTGTTGATGCTTCCTAATTCACATGCATATTTGGAAATGATTTAGGCAATTTTGTTCTTATAAGCTTCTAGCCAAATGGACTTACCTTGAATTAATTCCTTTGATAGCCCCTTTGAGCCTATGTTCCCCTTTCTTTGTTTTGAAGCTCATTACAAGCCTTAAGTGAAAAACCATGATATCACCTTACCCTTAAGGAATTTTGGAGCTTTGGAATTGTTTTGGGAATAAGTGTGGGGGGGTATGTTTCATTGGAAGATATGATTTTTGGCCATGCTTAATGTTTTATTTTGGCCATGCTTGATGTATATATATATTCCCTAGTTCTTGCTTTAATCTTCAAATTCGTACTGTTAAAAAATGAAAAAAAAAAAAAGAAATTTCAATTGCTACATATTCCGCAAATTCGTACTGTTCAAAAAAAAAAAAAAGAAGAAGAAAAGAAGTGAAGTTGAATAAATTAGGTCTTGTTATGAGGACTTGATTTGGGAGCCTTGGCTGATTTTGTTGATATTAGAGGGTTTGGGTTTACTACTTGTGCTTAATTTCCACTTATTCCCCATTGCTCCTCTATTCCTTTGGGATTTAGCTACTTACTCCATATATTTTTCCCTACCTTGTCCTTGGCCCCATTACAACCTTAAAAGACCTTTCGATCCTCATGTGCATGTGTTTGTCAAGTTGTTTATCAATTTTAGAATTTTGCCAAGTCTATGTGGTGTTTGTTTTCATGGGTGCTTCGAGAGTAAACAGTAGCCTTGACACTTCAGAGATAGAGTGTATATCTTGTGAGGCTTTATCACTTTTCATTCTCGAGCTGATTAACTATTTTGCCATGATTGGGTTGCTTGGATGATTTTCATGAATGTCTTGACTCTTTGGATCTCTTCATGTTAGATGTTACCCATTCCTTTCATTCCTTGATGTTCATTGAGAAATATCTAAATGCTTTTGTTTGTCTCTCTTTGATATCCTTGGATTTTGTTCCTTATTTCATTTTGCCCAGGAGTGCAAAAGGCCAAGTATGGGGGGTTTTGATGTGTCATTATTTTCTCCTATTTCTTAACCCTTTTTGCACCATTTTAAGTACTGATTAATCTTAATTGTCAAATTAATTAGGCAGATTTATTATTTGGGCCCATTTAGCTAATTTGATGTTTTTAATCTAATTTCAGGAATTAATGAAGCATTGCGCTTGAATCCAGAATTGGGCTTGGACTTGAAGAGGGCAGACTATTTTATTCTACAAAATTTTATCTTATCTAGATATTATTTAGATTTGATCTCATCTAGATATTAATTCATCTAGATCTTATCTTATCTTATCTTATCTAGATTTGATTTTATTTTATTTATGGACTTGGATTTAAAATAGATTAGTAAGCTTTGGGGCTGGAAAACTATATAACAACACCAAGGTTCTAGTTTAGGCTCTCTCTTCTCTTTCTCCTTTTTTTCGTTTTTGCAATTCCAGTTCTGACTTTTTGTTTTAGCAATAAATTTCCGTTCTTCAATCTATAATTTTGTTCTCTATTGATTAATGGAAGGCTAAGTCCCCAACGTTGTTTTCTCTTGAGGATCAAGCACAGTTCTCTTTGAGGTTCTATTATTACTGTTAAATTTTGTTCAGTTTTTCCTCCTCACTAATTACTCTGAATTTGTTGCTATTAATTCATGCATGCTTAGTGCTTGATTAATTGTCTCTGCGCTTAATTTATGTTCATGCTTAATGATCATTTATGAGTAATTGTTGTATGTGTTGCTTAATCACATAATGAATGACTTATGTTAAATTTCGCTTAGTAATTTAATTTAGGGTTGGATTAAGTGGTTGGACTAAATAAGGATAAACTCTCGTAACCTAGGATAAGAGACTTGCTTGTGAATCAAGGGGGAGCAACGTGTTTTAATTCTGATATTTTCTAATTCACATTTATTCGTTGTTTAATTTACAAAAGCAAACAACCCCCCCCCCATTCGTTACTATTTTCCTACTATCTATTATGAACATTTGGTGTATCATTGCTCGTTGGGAAACGACCTAGGATCACATCCTAGTTACTGCATTTTAATGTTTATTTGATTCGGGTACGGCCTCGATCACTCCTCCTTAACCATTAAAGGTTGTCCTTCATCTTGGGGGTAGATTTCTTCACTAGATTCTTCCCCTTTTTCTTCTTCAGTTTCACTATAAGAAGGTGAAGTAGTAACCTCATCTTGGCTACTATAAATGTCTTGGCCCCTCATAATCATGGTTTTCTTGGTGGGGCATTGAGAAGTAATGTGTCCTCTTCCAAGACATTTAAAGCACTTCATGGAGCTAGTCTTCTCTTGCATACTAGCCTTAAGGGGGTTGCTTTTCTATTGTCTTCCCCTTATCATCTTTGGGCTTAGAAGGTGTCACCCCTAAGATGCCTTGACCTTGGTCTATCTTTGAATAAGAGTGAGAGCCATAAAATTTTAAAGTAGTCTTCCTTTTAAGTTGTTGCTCTGCCCTTATTTCCCAATCTAAGTTAACCTCTACATTGTCCTTCCCATGGAAGTATGGGAGGTTAATGTTAGCCTCTTGAGGCTTTCTTTCCTTTTGTCTCCCATGGTAGTGAGGTCTAAGATGTGACCTATGCCTTCCTTCATAATAGTCACAAAGTTCTTCACTTAGGCTCTTGCAAGAGTTATGACTACTAGAGGAGGCATGTTTTTCTTTTCTTAACTCTTTTAGTATTTTCCTTCTTTCTTCTTCCCTTATTTTCTCTTTTTCATCTTGACTTATTTCTTCCACTCTTTTTTTTTTCCTTTTTCTTTTCTCTCTTGTTTTTCTTTCCACAACTTAAGGGATCTCAACTCATCTAATATCTTATACAAGGGGTCCTTAGGAGTAGAACCCTCACCATTAACACTAGATGAAGAATGAAGACTCATGTTGGTTCCTAAGTTGTGGTTCTTTCTTGTTGGGGGTTTGAAAACAAAAGGTAAAAGAAACTATGGTTGAAACTAGCCAAAATAAACACTAAAAGAGGTGTGAAAGATAAGGTAAAAATCAAAAGGCAAGCTATCTATGCGGTTTAACAATGGAAGGTAAAGGAAATAAACTATGAAAGTAAGCAAGAAATATAAACTAGGTGAATCCTAAGAGTGTTTGGATGACCAAATTTAAGGTTCCCAACAAAACACTCACAATCCTAAGGGAAAATTGCCTAAAATTATTACATACAAATGGAAGTAGGGTGACCTATTGGAGGCTCCCAACTTACTTCCAATGAAAGGCCTTTTTGTTACAAAATTTGAAAACAAAGCAAATTGCCAATTACAAAAAAAAAGTTCTCAATTGGGGTGGCTATTCTCTCTTTGGTGTTTCACTCGATTTGGAGTGCTTCTTAGTCCAATAACTCTTAAGACGGTTGGCCCCTTGCTTCTTGACTCAAATTCTTCAAGGTATGGCACCAATCCTCCTTTCTAATTCCCTATATGGCAACTCACAAGCAAGGAAACAAAGAGACAAGCAATAACCAAAGACCAAAAAAAATGAAATGAAAGCTAAACCAATAGAGTTTTAACAAGACAAATCTTCAAGGATTATTCAACAATTAAAGCAATGAAAAGCACACAAAAGTAAGCTAGGACTCAAAGAGAAACCTAGAATGACTCTAGAGTAGAGTAGAAAAACTAAAAAAAAAAAAAGACTCAAGAAACCTCTAGTTTTGGCACTTGTTTTCACAATAATTTTCAATTAAAATTTCAGAACTAGGATTGGTATAAAATAGGCACCAATTATAGAACAAATTTTGAGCCAAAACAACAAGCACACTTCCCTTTCACTTTTTTTTCCTGGACACTGATTTTTCTGCCAACTTGTGTGATTTTTCTTATTTTTCCTTTAATCTAAATCTCTTAATTGGTTCTTTTTTTCATAATTTTGGTCCAGATGTCTAGAAAATTCATTTAAAATTTCAGCTCAAAACACGTAGTGACCAATTCCCAGTGATCGAGGTTGTACCCGAATCAAATAAACATTAAAATGCAGTAACTAGGAAGTGATCCTAGGTCGTTTCCCAACGAGCAATGATAAACCAAATGTTCATACTATACTTGCAATAGCAGTAACAATTGGGGGGGGTTGTTTGTTTTGTGAATTAAAGAACAAGCGAACTGGAACACGAAATTAATAGTATTAAAAACATGTTGTTTCCTCTAATTCAGAAGCCATTCTCTTGTCCTAGGTTATGAAGAATGTATCCATAACAGTTAACCACTTAATCCAACCCTATGTTAATTGACTAAGTGAAAATAAACTTAGGGTTGTCAACACGTGATTAGGCAACACATACACCAATTAACCCTTCGTTCATTGAGCATGAACGTAAGTTAAGCTCAGAGGCAATTAATCGAACACGAAGTGTGCATAGATTAAAATTAACGAATGTGGGTTTATTGGTGAAGGGAAAACTGCCAGGAAGCTACATTATAAACAGAACCTCGAAGAGAGTTACGCTTCATCCTCAGAAGGAAACAACATCAGAAATTTAGCCTTCCATAATTTCAACAAAAGCAGAAAACGTAAATGAAACTAGAAGCATAAACGTAAATGAAGCTAAAGGCATAAAACGTAAATGAAAGCAGAAGAAGGAACAAGAAATGAAATTGCAATAAGAAGCAGAAAAATGGAAAATGCATTCATGTGAACAGTAACATCAAGCTCAAAACGTAAAACCCTAAAACTATGCTCTGAATAATAAAATCCCCCCTTACACGAATCCCAAGGCTACTATTTAAAAGGGTCACTCAGAGTCACTGGGCCCTATTACATTATTCTGGCCCAAAACGAAATAAACACTGAACATCATAAAAATAAAATTGAAATCTCCTAATTAGAAATTAACTAAGGTAAACATTGCTTTATTTGCCCTCTTTAAGCCCACAACCAAAATCTGGATTAAGCTCAATGCTTCATTAATTCCTGAAATTAGATAAAAAAAACATCAAATTAGCTGAATGAGCTCGAATAATAAAAATACCTAATTAATTTGACAATTAAGACTAATCAGTAATTAAAATGGTTCACAAAGGCTTAAGAAATAGGAGAAAATAATGGCACATCACCCAGTAATTTATACAAGTTCGTATGTTCAAGCTGCCAGCACCAGCGATTTCAACCTAGAAATCAAGAGTAGTGTTTATGTTGCTTAAGGCTTTGATAGTTACAATTTGTGTTTGCTTATGCTGAATTATCTTGAATAACACAATTCAAGAAAGCTTAAGACTTATTTTGAATCACAAATCCAGCCACAACTCAGCACCACAACTCAACTTCATCATGGGCATTATGTAGGTGATCGAGGCCATACCCGAATCAAATAAACATTAAAAATACAGTATCTAGGAAGTGATCCTAGGTCGTCTCCCAACGATCAATGGTCAACCAAACGTTCATAACAGATAGTAATAAAACAGTAACGAATTGGGGGGGTTTGTTTGTTTTTGTAAATTAAACAGTGAGCAAATTTTAATTCAAAAAATATCAGAATTAAAACACGTTATTTCCCCTTGATTCACAAGCAAGTCTCTTATCCTAGGTTATGAGAAATTATCCTTTATCAGTTCAACCACTTAATCCAACCCTAAATTAAATTACTAAGCGAAATTTAACATAAGGCATTCATTATGTGATTAAGCAACACATACACCAATTAATCATGAACGATCATTAAGCATGAACGTAAATTAAGCGCAGAGACAATTAATCAAGCACTAAGCATGCATAGATCAATAAAAACAAATACAGAATAATTGGTGAAGAGGAGAAACTGATCAGAATTTAATAGTAATAATATAACCTCAAAGAGAGTTGTGCTTGATCCTCAAGAGAAAACATCGCTGGAGACTTAGCCTTCCATTAATCAGTAGAAAATGAAGAAAACTTGAATTACTCTTGCAAAACGAAAAAGTTTCTAAAAGAAGAAGAGAAGCCTAAAACTAAAAACGAAAAAGGAGAGAGAGAGAGAGAGAGAGAGAGAGAGAGAGAGAGAGCCCAAAACTAGAGCCTTGGTGTTGTTATATATTCTCAGCCCCAAAGCTTACAAATATGTTTTAAGTCCAAGCCCAAAAATAAAATCTAGACAAGATAAGATAAGACTTGATAAAATAAAATCTAGATGAAATAAAATCTAGATAAGATAAGATAAGATCTAGATGAAATAATATCTTAGATAAAATCTAGATATGATAAGATAAAATCTAGATGAAATAATATCTAGATGAGATAAAATCTAGATAAGATAAGATTTGGTAGAATAAAATAGCCTGCTCTCTTCAAGTCCAAGCCCAATTCTAGATTCAATCCCAATTGCTTATAATTCTCCTAAAATTAAATTAAAAACACAAAATTAGTTCAATAGGTCCAAATGATAAAACTGCATAATTAATTTGACAATTAAGGCTAATCAGTAATTAAAATGGTGACAAAAAGGGTTAAGAAATAGGAGAAAATGATGACACATCAAATCCCCTCACACTTAGCTTTTTGCGCTCCTTGGCAAAATAAAAAAAAACAAAGCAAGGGACAAATCCAGAGACATTAAAGAGAAACAAACAGACACAACAACAATTACATATTTCTCAATGAATATCAAGGAATGAAAAGAACGGGTAACATCCAACACGTAAAGAGTTAAAGAATCAAGGTCGTCATGAAAATCATCCTAGCATCTCAAACATGGCAAGATAGTCAATCATCTCAAGAATGAAAAGTGATAAAGCCTCACAAGATATGCACTCTATCTCTCAAGTGTCTAGGCTACTGTTTACTCTCAGAGCACCCAAGAAAACAAACACCACATAGACTTGGCAAGACTCTAAAATTGACAACCACATCACAAACACATGCACATGAGGATCAAAAGGTCTTTTAAGGTTGTAATGGGGCCAAGGACAAGGTAGATGAAAGTATGGGATAGTAGCTAAAACCCAAAGGAATAAAGGAGAAATGGGGAATAAGTGGGAAGTAAGAAAAAGTAGTAAACCCCAAAACCAAAATTAAAAAGTAAACCCAAAACAAAATCAACCAAGTCCTTAAACCAATCCAAGTCTTCAAACCAAGACCTCATTTATTCAACTTCATTCTTTTTCTATTTTGTTTTATTTTTTCCTCTTTTTTTCTCTTTTTTTCTCTTTGTTTTTTATTTTTTTATTTTTTTCTTTTTTTTTTGAATTTTTTTTTGAACGTGAACAGTAGCAATTGAAAGCATTTGAAAAATAAAGCAACGATTAGGCAATATATGTATATACATCAAGCATGGCCGAAATACATCATCAAGCATGGCCAACAAAAACATTTCATCCAATGAAACATACCCCCCCTTCCCACTTATTCCCAAAAAACTTCCAAAATTCCTTAACAATGTGTTTGGATGGGGAAATTAAAGCTGGTAAAGTATTTCAACAAAGATATTAAAATGCCTTCCTATAATATAATTTGTTTGGATGAGATATTTTAAAAGTAATTAAAATGTTGTCATTTTTTAAAAGCATTTTAATATACTAACTTAACAGCATTTCAAATTCTCACCAAAAACAAAGGAATTAAAATTCATCAACACACACCAGCTCTCTCTCCCTCTCTCAGTCACACATACTCTCTGTAACTCTCTCTCTCAACGGTGTACGAATTAGCTGGTTCCGACTCAGCAACATGCGACTCAGCATGGCCAAATTCCCAAATTCTTCTGGAATCTCACCGCAAAACTGATTATTGCTGAGGTCGAGGTGTTTTAGTGAGCCCGATCAGGTGATGGATGCTGGAATTTTTCCACTGAGGGGCATTGTCGACGAGGTTTAGGACTGTCAGACGTGAGAGTTTGTTGACGTCGGCGGGGATCTCGCCAGAGAGCTTGTTGCCGATGAGGTCCAGGATGCGGAGGGAGGGAAGCGTTGTGACTCAAGCGGGGATCTCCTCGATAATGTCTTTCCAATCAGCGACGACGAGGGTGGTGAGGGTGTCGATGCCGCAGATCGCCGGTGAGAGTTTTCTTGTCATGTATCCGGAGCGACCGACTTTCTCAAAGATTGGGTCTTCGAACTCCTAGTGGAGGTTGGTGTCGGTGACGCAGCCGGTGGTGGCGTTGCAGCTGATGCCGTACAAATTGAGGCAGTAGTTGGAGCCCGTCCACGAGTTGAAGAGGCCAATGTAGGGCTCGTTCAATGCTTATTTTGATTATTTAATTATTAAATACTAAAAAATTGATTATTAAATATTGTATAGCATTAAATTTATTTTGAATATTTAACTATTTAAAAAATGACTCATATTTATTTTCATTCAATATTGAAATTTTAATTTTTAAATAAATATTTAAAAATGAAAATTTGAATTTCATTGAAATTGAATTACTTTATCCAAACAAGAAAATTAAAAGACAAGCAATTGAATTGCTTCATCCAAACAAAATATTTACAAAATGAAAGAAATTTAAATCAAGGCAATTAAAATGATGTGCATTTAAATTTCCTAGAAATTTCTAAATCTTTCGTCCAAACACATTGTAAGGGTAGGGTGAAATCATGGTTTTTCACTTAAGGCTTGTAATGAGCTCAAAACAAAGAAAGGGGAACATAGGCTCAAAGGGGCTATCAAAAGAATTAATTCAGGGTAGGCTCATTTGGCTAGAGGCTTATAAGAATAAAATGCCTAAATCATCTCCCAACATGCATGTGAAGCAAGAAGTATCAATAAGAGTCAAGCCAAGGCTATTGTGCAAGAAATCAATGGGGCAAAACACACCGAATAAAATAGATGATGATGGCTCAAATTCTCACCAAGGGTAAATCTATCACTTTCAATTCGAACCTTCAAAACTAACTTGACATGTAGAGAAAAACAAGGGTTTCAATTCACAAAATGCCAAGAAACTCCTATTTCAAAAACAATTACCCATTACCTATACATAACCCAAAATTCAAAGAGGAACATGCAATGTTGTATACAAACATAAAACCAAAATAACAAAATTAACCTAGAACCTAACAAACTTAAACTAGAAAACCTAATAAAATTAAACTAGAATACCCAACAAAATTAAAGAACAATCTTCTCCCCCCCTCACACTTAAACAACACATTGTCCTCAATGTAGCACAATCATAAGATCAAGAACAATCAAAGCAATCAATAAAATTTGGACAAGTGCAATAAAAGTAAAGAAGGAGACAGAAGAAAGAAAACTCCCTAAGTCATGGCGGAAAAGAAGTAAGGTGAAGTAAGGGGATCTTTTGAGCAAGGACAACCCCCAATGCGTAATTGGATGTATCGCATATTAGCTCAAATGGGGTTGTCCAATCAGGTGCCTGAATGATAGGGGTGGTAGTCACCGCACGCTTGAGGCAAGCAAAAGCCTCTTTGCACTGGTCATCAAAATCAAACTCCACCTCTTTTTGCAACAGATTGGATATTGGAAGGGCCACTTTGCTAAAATCCTTGATAAAGCGCCTATAAAACCCTACATGACAAAGAAAAGAGCGAACTTCTCGCACACAAGAGGGGTAAGGCAATTGTGAAATAACATCTATTTTTGCAGGGTCTACCTCTATGCCCCTACTAGAAATGATATGCCCTAAAACTATACCTTGTTCTACTATGAAGTGACATTTTTCAAAATTCAGCACAAGGTTAGTTTCAATGCATCTACTAAGAACTCTATCCAGACTATCCAAACATGTATCAAAAGAGGATCCATAAACAGTAAAATCATCCATAAACACCTCTATGCAACTCTCTAAAAATTCGCTGAAAATGCTAAGCATACACCACTGGAAGGTACCAGGGGTGTTGCATAGGCCAAAGGGCATCCTCCTATAGGCAAAAGTGCCAAAGGAATAGGTGAATGTGGTCTTTTCTTGATCCTCGTGAGCAATATGAATTTGTAGAGAATTAGAAAAACCATCAAGAAAACAGTAATCGGACTTACCTGCCAAGCACTCAAGCATTTGATCAATGAAAGGCAAGGGAAAATGATCTTTTCTGGTTACCTGGTTCAGCCTCCTATGATCAATGCAGACTCACCCACTGGCTGTCAGAAATGGGGTAGATGATTCCAGCTTGTAAGAGCTTGGTCACTTCCTTTTTCACCACATCTAGAATGACGAGGTTGAGTCGCCGTTGTGGCTGCCTCATTGGCTTAGCTTCATCCTCTAAAAGTATCCTATGCATGCATGTAGATGGGCTAATACCAGGAATGCCTGCTAAAGTCCATCCAATGGCTTTCTTATGCTTCTTGAGCACTAGCAACAACTTCTCCTCTTGCTTAGCATCAAGGGAGGCAGAGATGATCACTGGAAATTT
This sequence comes from Glycine soja, assembly GCF_004193775.1. Classification (NCBI taxonomy): domain Eukaryota; kingdom Viridiplantae; phylum Streptophyta; class Magnoliopsida; order Fabales; family Fabaceae; genus Glycine; species Glycine soja. The sequence goes on from NC_041011.1 coordinate 17,301,644, forward strand.
TTCCTTGTCCTCCAAGTAAGCATATTTGAGGGTTGCTAGTAAGGGCTTCAATCCTGGTGTGGGTGGTGGCTGAACAGTGGGAGGAACCATGGTAGGAGAAGAAGAAGGTTCCTCAGCCTGTACCTCATAAAGGAATGACAAGTATGCAGATCAGATAAAAATGGACGTTTCCTACCATAAAGAACAAAATCAAAATCAAACATATAATTATCAACAATCTAATCAATTATCTCAGCACAAAAAACAAAATGATCCTTAGATGGATGTTTCATGGCATCAAGAATGTAAAAATGAACAACAATATCACCAAATTCCATAGACAATGTGCCAGCATAAACATCTATCTTGGTTCGGGCTGTTGTCATAAATGGCCTACCTAAAATAATTGGAACTGAACCATGGGAAAATCCCTCTTCCATATTGTCACAACCTACCGTTCGGCGGGAGGGCAACGCGTGACTCGCGGGATGCGTGTTCCACGAAAGGAATACGCGCGGAGTCGCCACCAACGTTTATTTGAGGAAAACGTCGGAAAAACCGGAAAAGACGTGATCTACGAACTTTTAAGTGAAAGGTTCGGGAGTTGTATTTACGCACGGGGAAGGTATTAGCACCCCACACGTCCGTCCCAAGGGACGGCAGCCTTCAATCGAATGTGCAAACATGACCTTGATTTTTATGTTCCCTTTTTATGTCTTTATATCCTTTATACCTTTTTTATATTTTTTTCTCTTTTTGTGGTCGACAAGGGTGTTTCCCTTTGCTCCTACGTATTCCTAAATTGCGATGAGGAAATCAGACCTACGTAGTTCTTTCTTATCAAGTGATTCTTTTTTACTTAAAAAGTGATCATTTTAAGGCGTTGGACCTTGAAAATGATCCATTTTACTTAGTAAGAAATTGAAATGATAAACTTCAAAAACCTATTTTTATGGACGAGCTTGACTAGGCGAATTGATTTTAGTCTTAGTTTCACTTTAGTTATTAGTCAATTCAATTAAGAATGAGAAATCCCAAAGAGAAAACGTCCGATTGATTTTTCGCTTTATTTTACTAAAAGACGTTTTTTTATTATTATATTATTATTTTACCCCTTTTTTGATTTCCAACGTGGTTACGGCACGACCGAACGGTCGGAATTCATTTTAACCGAAGTTAACAGATAATACAATTCAAACGATCGGTGGAAATTTATTTTATTTTTAGGTTAAGCGAGAAATGACTTAAATAAAATGGCTTAAGCACGTCAAAAGGGGGTATAAAAAGTAAATGAAACGAGAATAAAAATACACGAAACACAATGTGGACCACCACGGGTACATAGAATGAATCAAAAAGCTTGGTTCGAGGTACTTACCCATTGAAGATCGAAGAACGATGAAGAACGAATGAAGAACGTCGAAGAACGGTCGAAACCTTCGCGAAATTCCTCACAGAAACGTTACGGAAACGTTTCGGAAGCGCCTCGGCTTGGATTTTCTTCACGGAAACAACTTTTCCAAGCAAATTCGAAAGAGAGAGAAGTGCCTAAGGGTCTGAACCCTTTTTCACTTCACTTCTCCCCCTATTTATAGAAAATTGGGGGAGAAGCTTGCCACCCAGCTCGCCCAGGCGAGCAGGGTTGCTTCCTCCAGAAGCAACAGCCTTCTGGAGGAATCTTCTGGAGGGCCCAAGTGGGCCTGGTTGCTATTTGCACCCCCATTTTTACTAAGTACACCCCCTGCCTTTTTTTTGGTGATTCTTTTTTCGTAAAGTTACGAAAACTTACGAATTTCGTAACGATACTTGTTTTCTTTCCGTAATGTTACGGAACCTTGTGGATTACATAATCATCCCCTTCTTGACTTACGGAATATTACGGAACCTCACTAATTGTGCAACGATGCTTCCATTTGATTTCCGGTGTGTCACAGAACCTTACGGATTGTGCATCAATATTTTCTTTTGTTTTCCGGCATGTCCCAGAATTTCACAAATTGCCTAATGATGGGTGCCAAGCACCTCACAAGGACCAAACAAAAGTTGCATGTCATCAAGCAAAGGTCCCCGGACGAAATTAGGGTATGACAGTTGCCCCTCTTTACTTGTCTTTTATTGGAGATAAAAGGAAAGTAAAGATAAGACACTAATTTCGTTCCTCTCGGTTGACGAGAGTCGCGGGTGACCATAAAATTTCCGCATGCAAATGACTTGTTGTTCCCAGGGGAACAAAAGGTGCAGAAGACGATGTCAGTCTCTGCATGCTATCAAGCGTTCTGTCTTACAGATAGCAAAAGAATGTTTATACGGATAACCACTCGGGTATTTCCGCCCGTCAGCGTGACTCAAAAGTCAGTATGACAGATCTTGTAAGTGCAGAAGATGATGTAAATCTCCGCGTGTCAACAGGCTTGTCGGCCGCGATTGACGAAGGGCGCAGAATGACCACAATTTGTCTCTGCGTGCCATCGGACACGACTGTGTCTGAATGGCAAAAGGGGTGCGGAATGACCATAATTTGTCTCCGCATGTCATCGGGCCCGCCGCCTCTGGATGACAAAAGGGTGCAGAATGACCATAATTTGTCTCCGCATGTCATCGGGCCCGCCGCCTCTGGATGACAAAAGGGTGCAGAATGACCATAATTTGTCTCTGCGTGCCATCGGACACGACTGTGTCTGAATGGAAAAAGGGGTGCGGAATGACCATAATTTGTCTCCGCATGTCATCGGGCCCGCCGCCTCTGGATGACAAAAGGGCTCAGAATGACCATAATTTGTCTCTGCGTGCCATCGGACACGACTGTGTCTGAATGGAAAAAGGGGTGCGGAATGACCATAATTTGTCTCCGCATGTCATCGGGCCCGCTGCCTCTGGATGACAAAAGGGTGCAGGATGACCATAATTTGTCTCTGCGTGCCATCGGACACGACTGTGTCTGAATGGCAAAAGGGGTGCGGAATGACCATAATTTGTCTCTGCATGTCATCGGGCCCGCCGCCTCTGGATGACGAAAGGGTGCAGAATGACCATAATTTGTCTCTGCGTGCCATCGGACACGACTATGTCTGAATGGCAAAAGGTGTGCGGAATGACCATAATTTGTCTCCGCATGTCACATGACCTCAGGGTCAGTATGACAGAGATTGTGGGGCGGCCGACAAAAGCAAGGCTCTTGCTCCTACGTATCCTCCAATGAGGAACTCAGACCTACGTAGTTCTAAATAACTTGTGAGACTTGAAAAAGTCTCCACCGGAAGATGCTGACATCTCCGGAAAGGGCGCAGATGACCACATTGGCCTCTGCTCACCAATCACACTTGGGGTCACTGAATGACGAGGTGCGGATAACCGTAAGGTGTCTCCGCGGGCTACCAGCTCTTGGGTCATGGTAACAAAAAGCGGTGTGGTCGACAAAAGCGAGGCTTTTGCTCCTACGTATCCTCAAATGAGGAACTCAGACCTACGTAGTTCTTGATAACTTGTGAGACTTGAAAAAGTCTCGGTGTTTTCTCTACTAAAATGCAAACATGCTTTAGTAAAGAGACAAATATTCCAACTGATTAGAGCAGCATATGCTTTTTGGAGTGAAAAACAATACGTCTATCGGGGAAGGAGAGTCTGCTGATGAAACCCCCCATAACCATAAATGAGATTTTGGATGTTTAGCATTTCGTTTCTAAATGACCATTTAGAGGAAACACTGGGTTCAACAAAAATAGAAGAAAATCACTCAGAGTGTATCAATCTTGCACAGGTAAGTGTTTCATCCTAATTCCAAATCATAGATATGTCATGACTTGACTTTGCAAATTATTTCCTATCAAATCAAAAATTACATGCGTGATCATGGATCAATACGACTTCCCTTAGGAATGGGTTCTTTTGGTGGTTTTTTTTTCGACTTTTGTGTGTTTTTTTGGCTTTTTTTTTCTTTTCTGTTTTTGTTTAGTGCGGGGCGAAAAAGTCGCCGACGCAAAGGATTTTGGTTGGTAATTAAAGGGAGAAGACCACTTTAGGTCGTGGTTTCCTTTCCTTCTTTTTGTTCATTTGGTGACAATTCTGTATTGTTCAGATATTGTCTAGTCCAAAGACCTTTCTACACATTTCTTCTGTTTTCTTTCGATCCTTGATCAGGAGCTTTCTTTCCTTCCATTTTACTTTCTCCCATTCTTTGGTTGGGAATTTTCTTTCTTTTCTTTTCGCTTTCTCCCACTCTTTGATTGGGAATTTCCTTTCCTCTTTTTTTTTCTGCTTTCTCTTTGATTGGAAATTTTCCTTCTCTTCTTTTTTGCTTCCGAGGGTAAGGATTATGGTGAGTTAGGATTTTGGCTCAAGGCTTGTAGAATGGCTAGACATGATACATGTCAGGGTTTGGTTTGGTTCAAGGGTAAAAGGGGTGCCCCACATTATTTCCATGACACAAATGCAAAAATGATGATTTGGAAACTTTATGCAAAACTGGTCATGCATGCACCTACGTGGACACTCAAGTGTCAAATTTTTATGGTCATGTGATGCTAGGGCTCAGGATTCATTCCCTCTATTTTAGTCAACCCAATGTTTCCAAAATATGTTCTTTTATCAATTTGTGCATTCATCCGAGTTCATTTTGGGTACTCGGGAAAATTTCACAGCATTCACCCTTCAAGTGTATACACATTTTTTCAAAAACTAGTTATGATCAGTGAATTTTTTCAAAGAAAAGTTGGAAGTCATCTCTTTTCAAAAGCATGTTGGTTTTTCAGCTAGACAACTTATTTTCTTTTTTCTCTCTTTTTCCTTTTTTTATTTGTTTATTTCTTTTTCTTGTTTGTTTTTGTTTTTTTTTCTCCTTTTTTTTTCCATGAGGTATTTTGCTACCTAAACATGTGTATATTTTTGTGAGGTATTTTTGCTATATACATGCATATCCAAGGTATCTTGCTACCTAAACATACATATATATATTTTGTGAGGTATCTTTTTGCTACATACATGTATATCTAAGGTATCTTGCTACCTAAACATACATATATATTTTGTGAGGTAGTTGTTTGCTACCTAAATTACATACATGCATATCTAAGGTATTTTTCACTACCTAAACACGCATACGTATATTTGTGAGGTATGACTACCTTCCGAGCTTGTGCTCGTTTTATTTAAATTCTTAGGATCGTGAGCAACTAGGTGTGTTCCAATATGACTTGAGAAACAAAAGGTGATCAAATAGCAAGCAGAAATTTAAAAGTTACTAGGTTGCCTCCTAGTAGCGCTTCTTTAACGTCTTGAGCTGGACGCCTTATGACTTGTCGGTCGCTGACCTAGTACTTTGCTTACCTTTGGCTTTGGACTTGGTAGCCTGCTGGTCGGCCATGTGTCGTAGGCAACGCTCTAACCTTTTTGTGGATGAGCTGAGGTGAACTCTAGAGGTGGTGGCGGTGTGTCTATTGCCCGCTATCGGCCATCCCAGGCTGCTATGGTGTTTCGCCCTGCGCCTGCCTGGAGACGCAGTACTTCTTGATGAAAGCTCGATTAGTAGGGGGCCTGATGCCCTTGCTGGAGGTGACAGGTACTCCGTAGAACTGACAGAGACCCGTAATTAGAGCTTGAACCCTCCAAGACCCTGTTGGACTTCTTCGGGTCCACTGGATGTCTTGCAGGCACAATCCCTACAAACAATAGATGAAATCATAAATCAGTTGAGCGATGTGCATACTTACCTATGATGACGTGACCTTGCCGGGGGGGTACGGGCACCCTGTAGGACTGATAGAGGCCCGTAACCAGAGCTGGAAACCCCAGGGCCCTGTCGGACTTCTTCAGGTCCACTGGGTGTCTTTGTGGGTGCGATCCCTGCAAACAATAGATGGTATCAGAAATCAGTTGAACCATATGCATACTTACCCATGTCGGGACGACACAGACCAACTGATACTTTTGTAGGGGGAGATTGGCATTGCGGTCGCTGAGCAGAATGTTGCTAAGTAGCAATGTCATCTATATCTGTGTAAGAGTGGTCATGTTGGTGTGCATGATCCGCACTCATCTCTTTGCAGCAGCACGGGTGAAATCTTGCCCCGGTATGCATAGTAGCTGTGTGACAGCCTCCCTCTCTGGTTGTGCTCGCACAGTTGGCCCTCCTCCAATATCAGGGGGTGGCCTAGGAACCGTTAAAAGGAAACTACTGGCCCCTTAACTGGGAGTGCAAGTCTCGGTTAAGCATTTAAGGACAGAGGACCTTAAATTCTCTTAAGGTGTGGATGTGGAGCCCACTGAAAATGAGGACACGTAGCCCTCTAAAGGTGAGGGCGTGCAACCCTCTGAAGGTGAGGATCTGTAGTCCTCTGGAGGTGAGGGCGTGCAGCCCTCTGTTGGCAAGGACGTGTAGTCCTCTTCAAGGTGAGGGCGTGCAGCCCTCTGTTGGCGAGGACGTGTGGTCCTCTGATGGCGAGGGCGTGTAGCCCTCTGAAGGTGAGGACATGCAATCCTCTGAAAGTGAGGACACGCAGTCATCTGAAGGTGAGGGCGTGCAGCCCTCTGTTGGCGAGGACGTGTAGTCCTCTGAAGACGAGGGTACTAGTACCCGAGGGTCCATCCTTATGAGAAAGCAAGAGATCGACTCATCGAGAGAACCGGTCATCCCAAATTCAAAAGATTTGGACATTTAGATGTAGGGAATCTATGTAGTTAACATGATTTTGAGGGATGCAAATGCATGCAACCTTTGTTGTGAAATTTGGGTAAAAGCGGACTTTATATGAAACAATGCAATGTAATGGAAAGTTGTACAATGTTCATGACATTCTTTCCCTATTTTGTGATTTTGATTTTGATTTTATTTTTTTTTGGAAAACACAGATTGACTGTCCTTTTGAAAAAGGTGATAATTCATGCAACCTCATCCTATCTTTTTGCAAATCTCTCCGGGAACTCCCTCAGAGTGTATGTTCTTTTTGATTTAGTCACTTGACCGTTTTGGAGTGACAGAAATGGAGCCATTTGATGTTTAACCAATCCATCGAAATTCCAGGGTTTGTCCCCTTTTTTTTATTATTATTTTTATTATTTTTTAAAAAAAAAACATCGATGGGTGAGAACTTTTGATTTGCCCCTAGGTTCACTTGAGGCTCATGCACGATGCCCCTCATTGCCCCAGTGTAAGGCTTTGAGGCACCAATTGTTATCTTTCGTCATGACCTTGTAGCAAGGAACCTATTGGGTGAGAACTTATAATCTTCCCCTAGGTTCGTTTGAGGTTTATGCATAGTGCCTTTCATTGCCCCAGTGTAGGGCTCTAAGGTATCCATCGTTGTTTTGTTTTCACAACCTTGTAGCAAGGGAGAATGAAAGAAGCAGTTGATTTTTGCAAAAAGAATTTTTTCAAGGACGAGAAATAGTCAAAGGATTTTTTCAGTTGATGGATTAAGTCAAGTGACTCCTATGTAGAAGCAAGATGTTTTGATGCTTTGATGATGCCAAAGGATCAAGTGCTTCTAAGTTTTATTCAAGACAAGAATCCAAGAATCCAAGAAAATCAAGATATATGATCAAGTTGATCTCTAGAATCTTAGGAAGAAGTTTCCAAATTGAAAAAGCAAAAGGTTTGGCCAAAGAATTCTATCTAAATCATTTCAAATTGAGATTTACTCTCTGGTAATCAATTACCAACAGCTGAAAATGTTTATTACAGTCACTAGAAATTTGAATTCAAAATTTATAATGTGTAATTGATTACCAGAGGGGATTTTCAGAAAATAATTGCCAAGAGTCACACCTATTCAAATTTTTTATGAATGGCCATCAAAGGTGACTTGGAAACACGAATTTAAAGGGAGTTTTCATTTCCCAAAAATTTTATCCTTTCAAAAGATTAAGAGTTTTTTTTTTAACTGAAATGTTTTATCCTCTCAAAAAGATTCCTTGGTCAACAACTTGCATATTCAATAAGGAATTTTGATTGATCTTCATTTTACAATCTATCTCTTTTAAGAGAGATTTCTTCTTCTCTTCTTCTTATTTCTGAAAAAGGATTAAGAGACCGTGGGTCTCTTGTTGTAGGGGATTCTTGAACACAAGGGAAGGGTTGTCCCTGTGTGTATTGTTAATCCGAAAAGAGAGAGTGAAAGTTTTATTGGGGAATAGTCTTCGTATCTTAATTCAACCCCCTTTTTTTTCTGAGGCCATTTGTCCAACATCCTATTCTTGATAACTCTCTTCTCTCTAAAAGACAAACTTTCCGGAATGATAAAATGAGGTCACATGAATGTCTTGAAAACACAGTCAATCAAATGCTTCTTTTTATTTTTGAACACTTTTTTTATTTTAATTTATTTTGAAACTTATTTGTTTTGAACTTTACTCGTTGTTTTACGACACCCCCACCAACGTGCAAGATGAGTAATCTCTGATTGAACGGTCTTGGAAGTCAACACTCAGGAGCGCAGGTTGCTTGAGCAAACAGACCAATGGCTTACACTCACATTCCGGTGGAAGTTGAATAAGCAAAGATGTGTTCGTGAGAGGATGTCCATTTTATCCATATCATTTAGCATTGTAACTGTGGTTTATGGCATAAACTTGAAAATCCTGATGAGTCATAACAACAGCTTCCAGAATTGCCCCATGTATGGTGTTGCTTGTCAATGTTAGGATTCAACAAGCGATTCTCCTCAAATTTCAGCCAGCCCGTATCAATTAGACTTCACACTTTATGCTTCGGGGTCATACAATGCTCAATGGAATGCCCCGGGGCTCCTCCATGATAAGCACACGTTGCGTTCGAGTCGTATCCTCAGAAAAATGGAGGTTGAGGAACCTTGGTTGGGGTTATGGCTACCATTGAATTATTGAGTGGATATGGGATCAAGTTTAGCATATGACAACGGAATTTGGGGTGAACACTACAGGCTTTTTGCTGCAAAATTCCTTTTTGTTGGTGTTTTTTGGTTTGTGCTAAAGGTGGTCTTCGTCATTGGAAGTGCGGTGGACAGGCTTTGTGGTTGATTTAGGGATGGCCTTTGTGGATAACTGGGCGGTGGGTAAGGAGGAGGTTTGTTATTGGCTGAGTAATGACATTGTTGGGTTGGTGGGAAACTTGGCCGTATAGGAATGGCAGTCACAGCATGGGTTTCTCCCTCTTTCTCACCCTCTTCATTTGCCCCAGTTTTCTCATTCGTCCAAGCAGGATGACTAAATTTGCCTTTTTTAGACCCACATCGATCCTTTCACTGGCAAAGACCAAATCCTCAAAGCTTTGAAGGTGCGTAGCCCACCATTTTCCATAGTAGAATACTGGTAATGTGTCTACTATCATTGTCATCGTTTTTTCGTCATTGAGGTGCCACTTTGAGCTGCCAGGTTCTCCACCTTTGGGCGTATTCTTTGAAAGATTTGTGCCCCCTTTTTGCACATGTTCTGTAGTTGCATCCTATCCAAAGACATTATACTGACACTGCCTAACGAAGGCAACCACTAGGTCCTTCCAAGAATGGACTCGGGAAGGTTCCAAGTTAGTGTACCAGGTAACAGCTACCCAGTAAGACTTTCTTGGAAGGAATGTATCAGTAATTCCTTATCTTTTGCACATGCCCCCATCTTCCGATAATACATCTTTAGATGGTTCTTGGGGCAAGTAGTCCCCTTGTACTTGTCAAAGTCCAGCACCTTGAACTTGGGAGGGGTGATGATATTGGGTTCTAGGAACAACTCCTTTAGGTTAGCAAAGGCATAATCTTCACCTCCTTCAATGGCCCTGAGCCTTTCCTCTAGATGATCCAACTTTCCCATTTCTGCCATAGTCATGAGGGTTTTTAACCACTGTGGAACGTGAGGGTTGTGGTTGTGGGCGAAAATGAGGGCCCTCCAAAGTGTTTTGCAGGGGTATACCACCAACTGCTTGCCCTTCAGTGGCATATCCGAGCCAAGGCTCGAAGTCAGCTAGATTGTGGTGGGGAATTTCATGTGTCTCCTCCATGAGAGACATGTGCATGATCAGATTGAGGTTGTTGGCTCTTAATGAGTATGGGAGTGGAGTTATTGAGATTTCATTGGGAGTGTACGCCACATTGGGTGGCGTATAGTTGAGAGGCAAGCCATATGGCGGGAAGGCGTGCTCGTTTTGAATTTGCACATTATGGGGGCCGCCCGTACTTCCCAAATCTTTGCCTACCATATCTGAGGTTGGATGATTCATTTGGTTGATGCCGGATGGGGATGTCGGGTTCACCTTAGCAACAACGCTGGTAGCGGCAATTACAACCGCATTGGCTTCCATTATCTTCTTCACACTCATCATGGCCTCCATCATTGTGGCCATTTTCTCTTTAATGGCCTCCATGTCGGCCTTCATCTTCTCTTGTATCTCCTCTACTTCACCCATTACTCTAGCTCTAGCACAAGTTCGGTGAGGGCACCGTAAAGCATGTTTTTTTTTCTTTTTTATAACAATGATTAAGTTCTCTTTTTTTTCAAGGAAAGAATGTAATGAGCAATGCAACCAATGAAAAGTATGGATGTATGCGAATGATGCATAGTTGAAGTATTGCGAATTTTTACGCAGGACATGGGGTTGAATCAATTTAAATTTTCAACATGGTCCATGACATCTTTGTCAAGGTGAAGCTGGAAGTAACAAGGATATCAACAATCCTAAACGTGTTTGGCAGTAGACGAAGCAATGATGTAACACGATCCATCTTTTGCCCCAATTTTTGCAAGATGGTCACTTCCATGCTTCAACTTGACTCGATGAACCTTTTCGTAAAAGCGAGAGCTTGGTTCAACCCCATATCCCAGGGAATGGCAATTTTGATCGCCAATACTTCAACAACATTTCATAGGGATGAAAGACTCGAGAATACGCACGCTATGCATGGAAAATGTAATTATGAGATTGAGATGCCCGAAGAAACATCCTTTCTTAGTTAAACATGCATTAGGTACCATGTTCAATCATTTTGTTTTTAAGTGAAATGGGTTTATGATCCCAACATGGTTGGCTCATGGTACCGAATATATGCAACTAAGAATGCAGCGTGAATTTTTGTACTTCCCTTTTTTTTGTTTTTGTTTTGTAGAGGAAAATGCAAGGCTCATGCATGAGCAAACATGAAAACAAAAGGTATGCAGTTTGTAGAACAAAAAGTATGTTGAACGCATATGCATGATGATGCAATGACTCATGCAAAAATGTAAGGCTGGAATATGATAACGGACAAATGCAGGAACGATATGTTCATTATGATGTTATGAAGAGATGCTTATGCGATGCATGATATGAATGCATTTTACGGACACGAGAGCCCGGAAAATTATCTCTTCTTACTTGCGCATTTGGGGGCGCAGTGCCCCATGTGTACAATTAAGAAGGTGATATGGACCTTCCGGCTTCCCGTGACAAAGGACGAGACCAACGTACAATGCATGCTAGAGATAAAATGCGGGAGTGACTTGATTCGCACTGATTTTTGGAGTAAAAACGTGGGATAAACTCATTTTATTCAGAAAGTTTATAACTAGTCAAGATCTGAGCGACAATACAAACTTCCTAGCGGTTTCTAATCATATGGTTCATTAAGTCTATCATATGCTGACAATAGCTGAGAAGTCCGTGGATCTCCTCAGGGGCAGAGTAGGTGTCCGCCATTGCTTTGGCCTTGGCTAGCAATCGGGGAAGTTCTTGACTCCTGTTCAAAGTAAGAGCAAATTGGTCCATCCACATTGTTGCCTCTTGGTGCAATGAATCAATTACCCTTTCCCTTGCTTCCCTTTCTGCTGATATCTTGGCGTACTCATCCTCTAGCCTTTGCTCGTGAGTCGCTGCTAGATTTAGCTTCTCTTTGCACTCATCGATGGTGGCCCACATATTCCCTTCAGTCTCGCTTAACTGTTGGGACAAATTTCTTTTCGACCTAAGGCAAGCCTTTAGCTCGTCCTTCAAGATCATGCCTTTGACCCGTGATGATTCCTTTCACCTCTTCGGAGCTTGAGCTCACTATTGCTGCCCTATAAAGCCCCTCAAAACTTTGTTTTGGTCGTGTTCTTCCTTTCGGGCCTTCTTGGTTTCTCGTTCCAAGGCTTCAGCGGTGGCCATATTGACGTCCCTTAGTTCATCATACTCTCTTCAGACTTTGATGGCTATGGACTTGAACTTCTCTTTGACTACCCGGGCTCTTTCAAGCTCTGCCTTTAGGGCTTGTACCTCATCACTTTCTTCCGAAGCTTTAACCTCATCGTCTCTCACAGTCTTTAGATTTGGGAGCCAATCCAATCCTTGTGTCCGGACTCTCAGCCACTTATGATAGCCGCCGATGATCCCATTACTGCTTCCCCTAAGCTCTCTGTCTTTTCTTCACACCGCATCACATGCCTTACGAACTCCTTGGAGTACCTTTGCATTGGGGTCACTGAAACCCCGTGTAATGAAAGGCGTGATGCTTTCGTCTAATGGCGCTCCTCTCATGGGGTAGCCAAGCTGTCTTATGGCGAGGACAAGATTATAATTTATACAACCCCTTGTTCCCATTAAGGGAACATTTGGAAATCCTTCGCATGAAGATAGAATCTTGATTCTTCCTTCCTTCTAGTGAGGGAACCAATTAACAGACGCCCCTCTATGCTAGCCAAGAGTTGGTCCCAATTCGTCTTTCTTTTTTCGACGCACAAGCGGTGACCTTGTAGCGGATAGACGGGCCTACCTTCTTGGAGAAAAAGGTGCGAAACCAGCCACACATAGAGAGCCGGTGTACAACAAACAATTCTTGCGCCGCTCTTTTCACATCTCTAGTCGAACGTGTCATGCATGGCCAAAATGGCGACGACCGGGCTTTCCTTGCCATGATGAAAGGCGAGGAAAGCGTCAATCGCTGCTAGGTCCACTAACCCTTCCATATTTGGAAAGAGGACACCTCCAAAGATCAAAAGCGCCAAGATGTCAATAAAAGAAGCCCATTCGCCTTGATTTTGCCAAGGCCTTTGCCCTTTCCTCCAAACACTTCCTTGGTACTCCGACTACTCCATTTCTGTTTTGCTTTACACGGTCCAACTCTTGTGCTGAGATTTTCACTACCTTGGCAACTCTTGTCGTGGAGGGATAGAACCCAGAGAAAAGATATGGCTTCCTTCCTCCCAGTGGGCATCCCAGGATTTCTTCAAACTCTTTCACAGTCGGCACTAGCTGGAAGTCCTCAAATGTGAAGCACCTTAGGGGCTGGTCATAATACTGGGAAAGGGATGCAATCGGTTCCATGGAGACTTCTACCCTAGCTAGGTCCCAAATCTTACCATAGGCTTTGCGGAAGGCTTGCCATTGAAGTTGACCCATTAATTGCCCCAACTCTCGTAAACTAGTGACCTCTAAGCTCTTGATTTTGACTTGATAGAACCTCTTTTTAAGCGAAGGCTTTTGACTTGATCCCATGTTTTACTAAAGTGAAATAAAATCTAGTCCGAATCAAAACTCCGACATCTATCATGGGTGGAATGGATGAATGCATGAAGAAATGCATATGACACAGATGCAATTTACGAATACGGGAGCCCGAGAAATTGTTTCCTTCTTGGATACAACGTTTGGGCAGCATGGCACCCAACGTATGTTTTTTAAGAAGGCGACACGGACCCTCCGTCGGTTTGCTAAAGTGAGGGGGATCAAAGACGAAACCCACGCATGATGCATATGCGAAAGGCACAACACGGGGATGTACATAGTACGACAATATTCACAAACAAATATAAGCAAAAGGGTATATGATACTTATGCATGGCAGTGTGAAAAATGGCACGCAGCGTGTTTGCTCCGTGCCCCTATTTAAGGGACCTATAAGGGAGAGAGCTAACTAGGCTTTTAGTGATAACCCCCAAGGTAGTCATATCTCTCTTGATGGTTTCTAGAGGTATCATCCCCTTCGAAGAACATACTGCAGCAGTAGGGACTACTAGCAACAATATGTTTTCAAAGAGAAAAACTCTAGATGAGGGTTCACTGCAATCAAGCAAGTCGGAGACCTAGCATGATCACGGATTCACCTCCACTCCTTATGTTCCCACGAACCCGGGTATAGGGCCCTTTTTCAACTCACCGTGTGTGCAAATAGTGTTAGTGTTTGTGTGCATTAAATGAATAAATATTTACCTCATGCATACAAAAATGCACTAAAAGCATCAAAGAGTTATATATACAAGAACATAATAAAGGGAAACCAACAAAGGAGTAAGTCATGGCAAAAATTTGCACAAGATTAAATGGCCTAACTCTCTAAAAATAGTCCCCAGTGGAGTCGCCAACTGTCGCAACCTACGCTTCGGCGGGAGGGCGACGCGTGACTCGTGGGATGCGTGTTCCACGAAAGGAATACGCGCGGAGTCGCCACCAACGTTTATTTGAGGAAAACGTCGGAAAAACCGGAAAAGACGTGATCTACGAACTTTTAAGTGAAAGGTTTGGGAGTTGTATTTACGCACGGGGAAGGTATTAACACCCCACATGTCCGTCCCAAGGGACGGCAGCCTTCAATCGAATGTGCAAACATGACCTTGATTTTTATGTTCCCTTTTTATGTCTTTATATCCTTTATACCTTTTTTATATTTTTTTCTCTTTTTGTGGTCGACAAGGGTGTTTCCCTTTGCTCCTACGTATTCCTCAATTGCGATGAGGAAATCAGACCTACGTAGTTCTTTCTTATCAAGTGATTCTTTTTTACTTAAAAGGTGATCATTTTAAGGCGTTGGACCTTGAAAATGATCCATTTTACTTAGTAAGAAATTGAAATGATAAACTTCAAAAACCTATTTTTATGGACGAGCTTGACTAGGCGAATTGATTTTAGTCTTAGTTTCACTTTAGTTATTAGTCAATTCAATTAAGAATGAGAAATCCCAAAGAGAAAACGTCCGATTGATTTTTCGCTTTATTTTACTAAAAGACGTTTTTTTATTATTATATTATTATTTTACCTCTTTTTTGATTTCCAATGTGGTTACGGCACGACCGAACGGTCGGAATTCATTTTAACCGAAGTTAACGGATAATACAATTCAAACGATCGGTGGAAATTTATTTTATTTTTAGGTTAAGCGAGAAATGACTTAAATAAAATGGCTTAAGCACGTCAAAAGGGGGTATAAAAAGTAAATGAAACGAGAATAAAAATACACGAAACACAATGTGGACCACCACGGGTACATAGAATGAATCAAAAAGCTTGGTTCGAGGTACTTACCCGTTGAAGATCGAAGAACGATGAAGAACGTCGAAGAACGGTCGAAACCTTCGCGAAATTCCTCACAGAAACGTTACGGAAACGTTTCGGAAGCGTCTCGGCTTGGATTTTCTTCACGGAAACAACTTTTCCAAGCAAATTCAAAAGAGAGAGAAGTGCCTAAGGGGCTGAACCCTTTTTCACTTCACTTCTCCCCCTATTTATAGAAAATTGGGGGAGAAGCTTGCCACCCAGCTCGCCCAGGCGAGCAGGGTTGCTTCCTCCAGAAGCAACAGCCTTCTGGAGGAATCTTCTGGAGGGCCCAAGTGGGCCTGGTTGCTATTTGCACCCCCATTTTTACTAAGTACACCCCCTGCCTTTTTTTTGTGATTCTTTTTTCGTAAAGTTACGGAAACTTACGAATTTCGTAACGATACTTGTTTTCTTTCCGTAATGTTACAGAACCTTGTGGATTACATAATCATCCCCTTCTTGACTTACGGAATATTACGGAACCTTACTAATTGTGCAACGATGCTTCCATTTGATTTCCGGTGTGTCACGGAACCTTACGGATTGTGCATCAATATTTTCTTTTGTTTTCCGGCATGTCCTGGAATTTCACAAATTGCCTAATGATGGGTGCCAAGCACCTCACAAGGACCAAACAAAAGTTGCATGTCATCAAGCAAAGGTCCCCGGACGAAATTAGGGTATGACACATATTAAGAACTTAAAAATCAACAAGAAAAATAAGTTCACCAACCCGAACCAGCACATCCTCTATGAAACCTACGGGGTAAGCAACACTTCTATTTTCCAAATGAATCACCACATCTGTAGATTGCAAAGGTCCAAGAGATAAAGAATTTAAAATGGACAGAGGCATGACACTAACTGATGCTCCTAGATCTAGCATGGCATTCTCAAATTTATTGTTCCCAATAATGCAAGGTATACAGAAAGTACCTGTGTCCTTACATTTCTCAGGAATGTGAGGAACAGATTTACCTATCAATGCTGACACATTTCTGCCCATGCTAATCCTTTCATTGCCCTTGAGCTTCCGTTTGTGGGTGCACAACTCCTTTAGAAACTTGGCATATCATGGAATCTGCTTGATGGCATCTAGCAGAGGTATGTTCACCTCTACTTTCTTGAAGGTCTCCAAGATCTCCTTTTCTACTTCTTCCATTTTTTGTTTGGAATTGCTCTAGGTGGGAATGGAAGAGGGATAGGAGGCTGTTGTAAGTCAGAATTACTAGAAGAAGGTCCACCTGCATGAAAATTTTTGTTAAGAAGCTTTCTCTTTTGTGCAACTATCTCATCCTCTTTTTCAGGTGTAGAATGAAGCTTGACACGTTCAGGTGCAGGTGCTGCTACTTGTGGAGGCACTTGAATTTGGTTGCCAGACATCAAGGTGATGGCACTCACATTTTTTGGATTCTGCACAGTTTGTGAAGGCAATTTGTCAGAATTTTGGGACTGAGCTTGATTCATCTAAGTAGCCATCTGCCCCATCTAATTTGTCAGACTCTGAATGGAGGCTCTTGTCTTTTGCTGAAATTGCATATTTTGGATGGTCATTTGCCTCACTAACTCTTCTAAGGAAGATTGAGGAGGGGCCTCAGTTGCTTGTTGTCTTTGTTGTTGTTGCTGCTGTTGTTGTTGCTGCATTGGAGGAGGAACATATGGCTTGCTTGGACCAGCGACATTCTGAAAATGAGGGATAGACTGTTGTTGTTCTGGAGGGCTTGTCCATCTCAGATTTGGATGATTCCTCCAACCTGGATTGTATCTGTTGCTTGAAAGGTCATAAGTATTTTGTTGTTGGTTTTGCTGCTGTGGAGGTCTATTATAAATGTTTGCAGCATAAGCTTCAGGTTGCTCATTGACTCCAGATTGCTACAAAGAAGGACAAAGATCTGAATGGTGATCTGCAAAAGAACATAGACCACAGACTCTTGCAACAGGTGTAGATTTCTGATTCATGGCAAGCTGAGTTACTAGGTTGACCAAGGCATCAAGTTTTCCTTCAAGCTTTTTATTTTCAATAGATGAAGATGAATCCGTGGCCACCTCATGGACTCCTCTAAGAACAATAGCATCATTTCTTGCACTGAATTGTTGGGAGTTTGATGCCATCTTCTCAATCAAATTCCTAGCCTCAACAGGGGTCATATCACCAAGAGCTCCACCATTGGCAGCATCAATCATACTCCACTCCATGTTGCTAAGTCCCTCATAGAAATATTGAAGATGAAGTTGCTCAGAAATCTGGTGGTGAGGGCAGCTTGCACACAATTTCTTGAATCTTTCCCAGTACTCATACAAGCTTTCTCCACTAAGTTGCCTGATGCCTGAAATGTCTTTTTTGATGGTAGTGGTCCTAGATGCAGGGAAGAATTTCTCCAAGAACACCCTCTTAAGGTCATCCCAACTGAAAATAGACCTAGGAGCAAGGTAGTATAGCCAATCTTTTGCCACTCCCTCCAGAGAATGAGGAAAAGCCTTTAGAAAGATATGTTCTTCTTGGACGTCAGGGGGCTTCATGGTGGAACAAAAAATATGGAACTCCTTAAGATGCCTATGAGGATCTTCACCTGCAAGACCATGAAACTTGGGCAGCAAATGTATTAGTCCAGTCTTGAGAACATATGGAACACCCTCATCAGGATATTGAATGCACAAGCTTTCATAAGTGAAATCAGGTGCAGCCATCTCCCTAAGAGTCCTCTCACGAGGTGGAGGTTGAGCCATGTTCTCAGTATAAAAATTAGTAGTGGAATGCTCAAAATCAGAATATTCAGAATCACCCTCAACAGAATGTTCAAAATGCTCAAAATGCACAGAATGATCAGGATGCACACTATGCTTAACTAATCTATGAAAGGTTTTATCTATTTCAGGATCAAAGGGTTGTAAATCACTTGGATTTCCCCTAGTCATGCACTATATGCAGTAAATAATGTGTCTCTCAACAAGCACCTAACAAGGGGGTAAAACTACAACTATACTCAAACGATATCCAAATGAGATGAAATTTTGTGATCAACACCCTAAAATCATGAAAATATAGCACAAAATATTTCAAACAAAAATTCAAAGTCTAACTATGAAAACTACCTAAGAAAAGTTTAGAAAAATAGGACAATAATACTTGGAAAAAAAAAACTTAGTAAACGGTTGATTTTTGGAGTTTGGGAGACCCCAACCGATCGATTGCCACAGTATGGGAAATTTTTTTCTACCCCAAATGCATATATAATAATAGTTATTCTAATACCCGGAGCAAAATTTATGGCCGTTTGAAGTTTTGTTAAACACAAGTTCTCAAATTTTTTTGAATCTCTCAAATCCAGCCACACCAAGTGTTCCTGGTATTTTTCACACAAAATATGAATGAAAAGAACCTACCATACAAAAATTCAGCCAAAAATAACAACCCTAACCATCAAAACAAAATCGCCAATTAAATTGTAAATAGTCGTCGCTAATTCAATCGCTAATGTAATGTTGTGTGAACAGTAACACAAAATCAGTCTCTAATTCCATCGATAAGCACTATTCACAGCAAAACATAAAACTGAAATAGGGGAAATGCTGAACAAGGGGTACTACAAAATTGCAAAACGGGACATCAAATAAAACAGAACAACGCACTAACACAACATACTAATACCACACTAACACGACACAAACACACTAAACAAAAGAAGTAAACGTAAAACAACTAAACATAAAACACGAATCACTAGCTATTATGAAATTTAAAAATGCAGTATCTAGGAAGTGATCTTAGGCCGTCTCCCAACAAGCAATGGTCAACCAAATGTTCATAACAGATAGTAATAAAACAGTAACGAATTGGGGGGGTTTGTTTGTTTTTGTAAATTAAACAGCATGCAAATTTTAATTAAAAAAATATCAGAATTAAAACATGTTGTTTCCCCTTGATTCACAAGCAAGTCTCTTATCCTAGGTTACGAGAAATTATCCTTTACCAGTTCAACCACTTAATCCAACCCTAAATTAAATTACTAAGCGAAATTTAACATAAGGCATTCATTATGTGATTAAGCAACACATGCACCAATTAATCATGAACGATCATTAAGCATGAACGTAAATTAAGCGCAGAGACAATTAATCAAGCACTAAGCATGCATGGATCAATAACAACAAATACAGAATAATTGGTGAAAAGGAGAAGCTGATCAGAATTTAATAGTAATAATAGAACCTCAAAGAGAGCTGCGTTTGATCCTTAAGAGAAAACAACGCTGGAGACATAGCCTTCCATTAATCAGTAGAAAACGAAGAAAACTATAATTACTCTTCCAAAATGAAAAAGTGTCTAAAAGTAGAAGAGAAGCCTAAAACTAAAAATGAAAAAGGAGAGAGAGAGAGAGAGAGAGCCCAAAACTAGAGCCTTGGTGTTGTTATATATTCTCAGCCCCAAAGCTTACAAATTTGTTTTAAGTCCAAGCCCAAAAATAAAATCTAGACAAGATAAGATAATATTTGATAAAATAAAATCTAGATAAGATAAGATAAGATCAAGATGAAATAATATCTAGATTAGATAAAATCTAGATATGATAAGATAAAATCTAGATGAAATAATATCTAGATGAGATAAAATCTAGATAAGATAAGATTTGGTAGAATAAAATAGTCTGTTCTCTTCAAGTCCAAGCCCAATTCTGGATTCAAGCCCAATTGCTTATAATTCTCCTGAAATTAAATTAAAAACACAAAATTAGTCCAATAGGCCCAAATGATAAAACTGCATAATTAATTTGACAATTAAGGCTAATCAGTAATTAAAATGGTGACAAAAAGGGTTAAGAAATAGGAGAAAATGATGACACATCA
Source organism: Glycine soja (assembly GCF_004193775.1). NCBI lineage: Eukaryota > Viridiplantae > Streptophyta > Magnoliopsida > Fabales > Fabaceae > Glycine > Glycine soja. Next base: position 17,321,685 of record NC_041011.1, read on the forward strand.
GTAGGAAACTTAAAAAGCAAAAAAAAAAGAGTTCAACAACAAGACTACTTCTAGGAATTGATTTAGAACATGTTATGAACTAAATAGCATGCATGAATTATACTCAAAATTCAAAAGATAGGCTAAGAATGACAAGAATACATGAACAAATGTATCTAGAATTCAATAAACAAAATAAAAATTCAACACAAACTTAGAACATAATGTGACAATTACTATGACTAAACATGACTCTAAGACAACATGGATTAAGTGATTTACACTTAGATTTTTGTGTTTTTTTTTTCTAATCAATATTTTGGAAGAAAATTTAGATTTAAAGGTTTAGCACAAGAATATTCTGAATGAAAAATGATAGAACCTAAAATAAACACAAAAACATGATTCAAGAGTAGATCTACAAAATTTGAACCATAGAAATGCAAGAACAAGTGTAGATCTAAGATTTAATTGGTTTATTTTTTTTTTAATCTACTCTAAACAGCACTAAACCACAAGACAATGGAGGATATACATGGAGAATAAGATGAAGAACAAGGAATTAAAGAGAATTCACTGAACAAAAAGATAGAGGAAGCAAAAGAACATCCCCTAGATGAAGATGCTCCGATACCACATGATGTAAGCTCCATTGGAGCTTGTAGGCCTAGGATCTTCTTCATCAATGGATTCCTTTTCTTCTTGGAAGATGAATGGCAGCGGAATGGAGAAGGAAGAGAGAGAGGAGACGCCACTTCAAGGAGCAGATGAGTCTAGAAGAAGCTCACCACCATAGGAGGCCATAGATAAGAGCTTGGAGGAAGAAGGAGATGAATGAAGGGAGAGGAAGAGAAGAGCACAAAATTTTGTGCTCTAAAAGAGCTCTAAAATCTGAAGTTTAATATTCAAATAATCAAAGTTGAAAAATGCACACACATGGCCTCTATTTATAGCCTAAGTGTCACACAAAATTGGAGGGAAATTTGAATTTGTATTCAAATTTCACTTGAATTTGTGGAGCCAAATTTTCACTAATTATGATTAGTGAATTTTAGCTATGGTTCATCCCACTAATCCAAGATTCTCCACTAAGTGTGCTTAGGTTTCATGAGGCATGTAAAGCATGAAGGTCATGCACAAAGTCTGACTATATGATGTGGCAATAGGGTATAGCAAGCAAATGCTCACCTCTCCCTCTAAAATTTAATTGGATTGGGCTTCTTCCAATTCAATTAAATTTATTTCCAACCACACACATCAAATATTCACTTAATGCATGTGAAATTACAAAACTACCCCTAATACAAAAACTAGTCTAGGTGCCCTAAAATACAAGGGCTGAAAAATCCTATATTTCTAGGATACCCTACCTACATTATAAAGCCCTAAATACAAGGCCCAAAAATAATGAAACCTTAATATAATATATACAAAGATAAGTGGGCTCATACTTAGCCAATGGACCCAAAATCTACCCTAAGGCTCATGAGAACCCTAGGGCCTTCTCTTGCATCTCTGGCCTAATCTACTTGGAGTCTTCTATCCAATGCCCTTGCGGGGTAGGATTGCATCACTTTTTGTGCTTTTTGATTATTATTATTATTACGGTTATGGTTGTAGTACAATATTCCCTTTTTGTTAGTTTTTGTGCATGGGTAGTTTACTTGATCATCTTGAAGCATCTTGAACAGTTTAACTTAGTTTTAATGGTATGGTAGTGAAGCATTTTAGTTATTTTGTGAAAATGGTTGTATGTCTTTATTTTGAATTTAGTGCATGATTTTGATGAAGTCTGTGTTTCTTATCATGAGTTTGAGCAAGTGTGTATGTTAGACAAAGAAAGAACAAGAATGTGAACTTGCATTTGGAATTGTTAGTCAGTAGACAGATTGATTGTGAAAGAAAAGCTTGAACCAAAACCGGTGAGAGTGTGACCTTAAACTGTGAGTGAACAATTAGCTGTGAGTTGTAATCTTTGCATGAATCTCTGAATTTTAGGATGAAATGTATTGACGAGAACATGATGAAGGCCATGATTATACATACACAAGCCTTTTGACCAAAAAGCTTACCTTAAATTTCAATTCTATCATTTGCACACTTTTTGAGCTGAATGAGTTTGTCAATAAATTGAACCCTGAACCTAAATGATTCTCTCCAGATACCTTGTTTAGATTCTACGAGAGCATATAGTTCAAGGAAAATTTACCCTAAATTTGGGGGAGTGGAACTAATTGGGATGCAAAGAAAGAGAGAAAGCATCAACACACACAACAAATAAGGAGCCCATTGTAATCCAACAGCACATGAGGTGGGTAATCAGGAGCCCATTGCCTATGATATAATGAAGGTACCTCAATGAAATTCTGCAATTAAACATTTAAACATATGAAAATTGTAAGTTGGATCACTTATTAAGTACATCACATATGATTTGTTTGGGATTATAGAAATGGATAAAATCATTAGGTGGGGAAATACTTACCCTATCAACATGGAATGTCGCCTGAAATTGGTATATGATTGTGCATCCCAAGAAATTAGGTGGGCCCTGAATAACAAAATTTTTCCTAATTAGTTACTCATAATTTATACCCTTTTCATACACATACCAAATTACTTGTTACACCATTGGAAGGAGATCAACAATACGTTCCTTATGGTAGTCGGCAGAAATACAAACATGAATGTTAATAACGCTTCTATAAAGAACATATAGATAGAAGAACCAAAAGACGAACGATGGAAAAGTATAAGAAACTTACATGTTTGAAATATGTTGAGATTATGATGAATATCATACCCGATAGCATGAGAACGACAAACATGAATGATGAAACTATATTGAACATTAACATATAAAAAGCAAAAGTAGAACAAACTTACAACATTGGACGCAACTCATAACATTGAAAGACGATGAAAAAAAAATATGAATGTCATTCCAAACAAAATCAAAAATATGAAAATCAATGTCAAAAGTATAACGAACATATAGATAGAAGAACCAATAGACGAACGATGGAAAAGTATAAGAACCTTACATGTTTGAAGTATGCTAAAATTATGATGAATATCATACCTGACAGCATGAGAACCATGAAGATGAATGATGAAACTATATTGAACATTAACATATAAAAAGCAAAAGTAGAACAAACTTACAACATTGGACGCAGTCGATGTTTGTGTACTCATGGTGTGGTAAGGGTTGCATGTTATTGTGGGCCAGATGACTTAAGAGTTTTTTGAATATTGTTGGTTATCGATTCCATAGAAGGAGAGACAAATAAAGAGTTTCTATTTACGACATGCAATTTGTATATTACCAATTGTCATACCCTAATTTCGTCTGGGAACCATTGTTAGTTGGCATGTGACTTTCGCTTGGCCACCTCAAAATGTTTAACACTCATCGTTGTGGAATCTGTAAAGTTCTGAGATGTTTTGAGAAGAAACCGGTCAAAAACACGGAAACGGGAGTGTATTTAGCAAAGTGGGGTGTGCGTAAATAAACTGTTACACTCTAATTTCATCCGAGGACCATTGTTGATCGCTTTGGAAGGCTTAACACTCATCATGGTGGAAAACAGCCAAAAACACAAAAATGGGGGGGTGAACTTATCAAGATAGGGGCTTAAATAGAAATTCGAATTTAGGCCCTCCCGGGACATTTTGGAAATTGGGTTGCTTAAGGAGGAAGAAACTGGGCAGAAAGCTCCTCCACGTTGTTGAAAAGTGGTTTCCGGGGCTTCTGTGGCTTCCGTAATGCTTCCGTAAAATTTTTGAAAACCTTGGGTAAGCATATTTCACTTAACATTGGTGAAAGGGAAGAGAAAAAAAGATGAAAATCAAATATGAAACACTTTCGTAAGGCTTCCATAACTTTTCCATAAAGTACGAAAAGGGGGGTGAACTTAGTAATTGGGGTGCGCTTAGAAATCTTCCTCAAGAAGCCTCTAGGCAGTAAGCACCTCTCTTTTTCCCTATAAATAGGGGAGGGGGGCTATTTCAAAATATTGGAGACCCATTGGCTATGCATTTCGGCTGTTTTGGGTGAAAAATGTGTTTCGTGAAGAAAAATTGAGTCGAAGTGCTTCCATAACGCTTCCGTAAGCGATTATGTGGAAATTCTTCATCGATCTTTACTGTTCTTCATTCGTTCTTCGTCGTTCTTCAGTCTTCAACCGGTAAGTTCCCGAAATTGAATCTTTTAATTCATTCTATGCACTCTTAGTGGTCCCTACTTGTTTTGTGTACTTTCACTTTAATTTCACTTACTTTTAGTTTTCTTTTCTTCCGCTTTAACGAGCTTTTTACCATTTATTTAAGTCATTTTCTCACCTAATAAATGATAAAATGAATTTCAACCGATCATTTGTGTTGTAATCTCATTTAATCACTGTTAAAACAAAATCTTATCGATCGTTCATGCTGTAACCACGGTTAAACCAAAAAAAGGCAAAATAATAATAAAATAATCAAAATATCTTGAAAAATAATAATAGAATAATCAAAATATCTTTGAATAAAATAATCAAAAAAATTAATCGGACGTTTTTCTTTGGAAGTTTCCTTGAATGAATTGACTAATAACCAAAGTGAAACTAAGGCTAAAATCAACTCATAAATCAAGCTTCGTCCGCAAAAGTCACTCAAAATCGTTTTAAGGTCCAATGCCTTAAACGGTCCTCTTTTCTTTTATCAGTTAACATGGACCGTTCAAAAGCATAAAATCAACACATAACTTTACCGCTTTTGCAACAACTACATAGGTCTGATTTCCTCATCGCAATTGAGGATACGTAGGAGCAAAAGCCCCACTTTTGTCGACCACCCCAAGAGATCGTTAATGGTCCAATGCCTTAACGTTTCTCTCCTTTCAAAAACCAAGAGATCGTTAATGGTCCAATGTCTTAACGTTTTTCTCCTTTCAAAACCAAGAGATCGTTAATGGTCCAACGCCTTAACTTTTCTCTCCTTTCCAAAAATCAAAAGATCGTTAAATGGTCCAATGCTTTAAACGACTTTTGTTCGGTTAAAATCGATCTTGCGGAAAAAGATCAAAACAACTTAACCAACGTTTAGTTCTAAAATAACTACGTAGGTCTGATTTCCTCATCGTAATTGGGGATACGTAGGAGCGAGGGAAACACCATTGTCGATCACAAAAAGATAAAAAAATACAAAAGGCATAAAAAGACATAAAAACGTAAAAAAGGGAAAATAAAAAAAATCGAAGACATGATATTGCACACTTGGTTAAAGGTTGTCGTCCCTTGTGACGGACGCGTGGGGTGCTAATACCTTCCCCATGCATAAAAACAACTCTTGAACCTTTCACACTTTAAGTTCGTAGACCACACCTTTCCAGTTTTTCCAACGTTTTTCTCGAATAAACGTTGGTGACAACTCCGCGTATTTTCCTTTCTTGGAAGACACACCCGTGAGCCCCGAGTCGCCCTCCCGCCGAAGGGTAGGTTGCGACACCAATGATAATGATTGGATGCGTTATACACAATACATAATGAGTAGTTAATGTAATTGCCATAGCAGTTAGCACGTATTGGAATCCGCTTCTTATATCTACTTGAATATTGTATAATAATTGAATGCCTAGTATCCCAACAAATAATATTTGCACAATTGTAATTAATATTCATTAAACTTTCTTAAGTACTCATGTTATTGTGATGGTGATTTTTATTGTACAATGTATAACGTATAATAATTGCAACCCTTTTCCGCTTCCCATAACACCTCTATATGTTTTTATTAATTAATAATAATTTTGTATATTAATTGACAATCTTTTACTCTTCCTGTAACCCTTCATATTTATCGTTCAATAGTTGATATTAATGTTAAAAAATAATATTTTTCACTACCCCCAATAATAATATGATTAGTACATTAAATGTAGCCATTTTAGTATGCAATTATTAATTAACATTATTAAATATAACACGACAGACTTTTACTCTTCCCAAAATATAATTACATTATGTCCATTAATTGGTTGCGTTTTAGTGTCCTGTTATCAATAATATTATGAACAATGTTTTGAATACTGAATTATGTGTTCATTACTAATAACCCTTTTACTTTCCCGAAGAACTTCTTTCCACAAAATTTATTAATTTCATTAATTATTAATTATACATATATTAACATTTTCGTCAATGTTTGCATGCCAATTACACTTCCATCACATCACTTGAAGTAATTGGCACACAAGCATTATCTTTTTTCATGTACTAGGCATTGGGAACTTGCAGGTCAGGGCACGTCTAATACCTAATATGTATTGTTATTATATGTGAAATGTACTTATATTATAACCTAATACTAATATGGCAAATTATATACTATAAAATATTAGGATAAATAGTACATGGTTTCACACAAATTTCAACAATATCTACTGCAGTGATTTTGTATAAGTGTATACATTACCGTAATAAGCATGTCACAATTCCAGAAGCTTTTATTTGACTTGTCAACCTGCAAGTAAATGGTAGAAAATGTTACTATATTGCAAAATACAACTGTTGTAGTTTTTAACAAATACAAAAGACATTAATTGCATTGAACAAATTAACCCACTAAATTGACACATGTACAAAAAAGTAATTACAATGCAACTTTTCGAAACATGCACAAAATGGTTTAAAGAAACGATAAAAAACTTTGTTTTCTGTGATTTGATTACAAATTAAAAGACATCAATCTTTGGCCATGAGTGGTAAATTTTGTTGGTATGTTATTTGTCTGGATTTCGAAATGACAGTTTTAATCATTAATAATATAGTTGGCATTACAATCTTAAATATATGAACCCTAGTTATTAGCCACGAACATTATTGATATTAAATTTAACCATACAAATTATTGTTGATAGAATTCATTGTTCATACATGGGTAATTGAGTGGTTCCACATCACAAAAAATAGTATAATTGGACCAAATAGCTACAAACAAAATGACATACCACATGTAAACCAAAAAACGCATAAAATAAAAAGAGTTACAATATATAATTAAAATATCAACTGATTACTCAGCTTTCATATGTTTGTTTGTGGATAGTTCATATGTAGTATAATCGTCAGAATCAAATTCAGTAGTGGCTTGTTGACCGCTCATTCTTTTGGCAGGGGTGACGAAGGCAGTGTTTCTAGGATCGTAATCAGCTGACTATGACAATGAAGGTTGTGCAACGATTTAAAGTATTATTAGCCAACATGAATAACGTATTTAAAGTAAATTTTTGTTTGCTTACTTAATAAAATGTGATACAAATATACGTACCATAGGATGGTAGTCCTGTGATGAAGTTTCAGCACATGCAGCTGGTGACTTCCCTATACTTGATTCATCCTGCATGTAGCACATTGACAGACAACATCAATTGTTTTTTCATTTTCGACATACACTCTTAGGATTAGTTGATTATTACCTGCAAACCAACTGTAGATGTCAATGTGTGGATATGATGTTCCTCTTGGCTAACATCCAACACAAATGATTGCCGCATGTGTACATGGTACTTGAATCTGACAGTCCATGTCTTGCCCAGCAATTCATCCACACACAAAGGGAACACTTTGATCTCGTCACCAGCTTAAGAATTATAAATCAATTTAAATGCAATATGACTTGAATTGTTATTTCATAAATGAGTGTATGTTACAATACATATCGTAATCAGTTCTTGTCGACATTCCTCGGCTGTCTTACCAAACATTTTGATACACGTCACATCCCAGAAATGAAAGTTAGCTTTCTCCCCATTGTGTTCCATTTTCACAACTAATTTATACCTAACATAACAATATCCATATAAGTAAAGACTCGAATCTAAATTACATTATAACTCATTTGGGGATAAATACATTTTACTTGGGAACCATATGAGTAACTTGGTTCTGGCACGAACGGCAGGCTGCCCCTATTTTTAATGGATCAAATGTTGTAGTACAGTAGGGACAACTATCATAACTTCATGGTGTATCAATCATGACTTCATCCACCGTAGCAACGGTCAAACAATAACAGTCCTAAATCATATAACAAATGAAAGTGGAGAGGTCACAGCAAGGAAAATTCAATGGGTTAGTGTTCAGGTGTGCGAATAGAAAATGGTGTTGTAACCCGAAACCTCTTGGGTTACCGAACGTCATTGGAAAGAGAAACTCTTTGGAAAAATAATAAATGCATCGGTAATTACATCGTATTGATTACAAATATATAAATATTAATTAAAGGAAGTGGTTGACGTTTGGAAATACCATTATGTTTGAAACAGAAGAAACTTTCCGGTAAGTACAACGTATTAATGACAAAAATGCACTTACCTCTTAGGTTACCAAAAGACATTGGAAAGAGAAACTTTTTGGAAAAACAATATATGCATAGGTAAGTACATCGTATTAATTACAAATAAAGGATGAGGTTGACGTTTGGAATTACCATTATCTTGGAAACAGAAGAAAGTCTCCGGTAAGTACAACGTATTAATGAGAAAAATACAAAAACAATTAAATGACGAAGTTGACGTTTGGAAATCCAATAATGTTGGAAATAGAAGAAACGCACTGGTAAGTGCAACGTATTAATTAATCACAAAATTACAAAAATTAATATACTTTGAGTCTCTCGTTTCAAAATAGTTACCATATTGGAAAAGTAGAAACGTATCGATAAGTGCAACGCAATGATGACAATAATCCAAAAATAAGTGCAGCGCAATGATGACAATAATCCAAAAATAAGTGCATCAAAATTATATTTAACTTGTAATCATGCGTAATCACGTCCAATTAAAATGGTGTTTCATTTAAAACTTGTTTTTCTTACCTCTCTCAGTCTGCTTATGTCACCTAAGCTGACCATCTGAGCATTATGCAAGAACTTTGCCTCTGAGTTTCTTTGTGAATAGTTGGTATACTAGGACTACGAACCGCTCCCTTCATCTGTTACTCCACCAACATAAAATGGCACACGTAAACTGCATTGAAGAACGTCATAAAATTAGAGTTTAATAAAGAAAATATATAACTTTCTTGTTTGCAGTTATCGTACCTATTACGGAATTTCTTGATTTCGGCAATATCGGCATTCACATACAACTTTGAACCATTTTTGATATTTTGGACACTCAGGGGATACTTGTCTGCAAAAAATATTATAGTTACATGTAACATGCAGTCATATATTAAATTGAAGCAAAAATGTAAGAAGAAAAAATATACATTACAGTCACCTTTGGCATCTTTGATCTTAGCCAATGTTAACATAAGCACCAACGGCTCCCTAACAAAATGGTTTTTTTCAATAGCATCATCTAGTTGAAGAACATAATCCTCCCACAGCGTCATGATGATCTCAGCATCACTAATAGCACATAACAAATACATATTAATTTCAATCAATAATTATTGGAGATTTTTACTATCCATACTTAAATAATTGCAGGCTTTTAGTCTTCCCACAATAAATATTTATTTTAGATCTAGTTCCAACATTAATAATATATGTATATTAATAACGTTTAATCAGATATCTACATGAAACTTTGAATTAAAATATTTGTAGCACCATTACAATTAGTTACAACAAAAAAATAGACAACAACATTAAACCAAATTTAAAAAATGCAACACAATAGAAAGTACTTGTCATTGAACATATTTTAATACGATATTTTTAAAAAGATCATAAAAATTACCTATTATCTCTCAACTTCACCATAACTCTATATGCAGGATTCACTGTTTTACGTTCAATAACTTCAGCAACAACACCCACAACATCTATTTTAAAATCACCATAAAACACAAAATTAACTTCTGTTCAATATATAATAAACTAATATCTAATGAAAAACATTAATACAGTTACCTACTAAAGTATGCCGTGGTGCGATGCTAGAAATAATATCAACAATTTCAGTAATGATGCGTACATTAGCAGTAATCTCAAGTCTTTCAACCTCCTTGACAGATGTTGTCTTGACGAAATAAACCAAAAATGGAATTGGACTTACTTTGTATTCATACTGATTGTCCACAACTTTGATGTTCTGGATCAAATATAAACAACCCAAATGCAACTTAGGTTGAAATTCAAGGGACAATCCTTGTCAGAGAGTCGCGCCAATCTTTGCACCCTGGAACAGTTACAAATCAAAGTTATATACAATCGAAATTACAAATAACAATGAAAGCAAATAACATAACAATTACCATTTGGTCCATCAACACCATGTCAATCGTTTGTCTCCTGTAACATCCCATTTTTTTTCATAAATAAATTTAAGAATTTTTTAGTAAAAATAATAAAAATAAATAAATAGAGTAAATAATAGGTTGTAAATGCCCCTAGCTATAAATAGCAACATGCTAGGTTTTTCAGACAGACTTCTCAGCCTCCTCTGCCTCTCATTTTCGTTTTTCCCCTTCTCCTCTCAAAACCCTTTCTTTTTCCCGCAGCCCACGAAACCTGTCTCAGAAAAACTATGATCTCGGACTCATTCACCGTTGGATTGTCGTGAAATTTGAGCACCATGTTTACAACCCAATTTCGAGCATTCTCACCGTTGGTGAACTGCAATATCATGTCTGAGCTTAGAGGAAAACCCTTCGCATTGTATCTTTTTATTTTCCCATAGAAACCCAAAACTGTCTCGGTAAAACTACGATCTCGGTTTCGCTAACCGTTGGATTTTCATGAAATTTGGATATGTTGCTCGAAATTCAATTTTTCATACTCTCACCGTTGGGATTTGTGAGATAATATTCGTGGTGGGAGAAAAAGAAATCGCATGAAGACAGTACAAGCGGAGGCTTCAATCTCTTCTCCGTCTCTCTGACGTTCGAGAATTCTATCGGAGCAGTCGGAGGAAAAACTTGAGGAATCTCAGAGAACCGCTATAGATGCCGCTATCGTTGTCGAAAGACACGTGAGTCCGCTTAGAGGTAAGGGATGAGTTATTTACAATTGGGAATTAGTGAGAACATGTGTAGGGATCCTTAGAGATATCAATTGGAATGGGTTTTGGGGTGTTTTTGCAATTTTCATTTTATCCTTATAATTATTACAGTGAATTATATATGTTTGACAGACCAATTTTTGTGAAATTGATATGCTATTGTGTTGAGCGTGAACCCTATAAATCGAGTACTTTTTCTAATTAATATGAATTGATGAAATAAAGTAAGGAGAAATTTAGAGAGAGATATTGATTTTGTATTTTCTCTTTTTCTTGTTGTTTAGGTTTTATATATAATTTAAAAATTTAATATCATAATTGAAATTGACCAAAGTGTTCATATAATTATTTAGAATTTGTGCATTGAAAGCTTACTTTGTAATTTGTGATTCAATATGATGTATGCTAGCTTATATATATATATAGAGGTAGTTATTTATATTAATAATTTATGTAAATAATATTGTAGAGTGTTATAGTATGATTCCAAAAATTATTAAGTGTTGGAGTTTGAGAATATTATGGTTAAATTTGATGAACATGTGTATGTTGTACCTTATGAATATCATTAGGAATGTTATGAGATGGTTGATGTGATGTTATGAGATGTTAAAGTGTGGACATGATATTCGATTGTAAATAAGTGAATGTGTTTAACACTTGATGTTACATTAATTATATCGTGAGCTATGAATTATATAATAACCCGATCAGTGTTTATGCATAGTGTTAAAGAGAAAGTGTAGGTTCCTAGTTAGGAACCAGTGTTAAATTGTAGCGCAATTGTGTTAAACATGTTTGAAAAATGAGTGTGAGGTCGTGGTATTGTATAATTCATGAGCAGTGCTTATAAATGAAATATGTGATGAATTGTGGAATGATATGTTGCCTTAAGATTATAATATTGTTATTGAGATTGAGTAAAAGTGTAAAGTAGAACAGGTGTCGAATTGTGAGATATGTGAAAACATGTGATGGTGGATTGTGACATTATGAGATGTGAAATTGTGAATGAGTTTTGGTTGTGAATAAGTGTGTGATTAACTCTTGATGTGACATTATTTGTGTTGTAAGCTGTGAATTGTACAATAACCCGACCAGTGTTATCTTGAGAAAAGTGTAAATGCGCAGTGTTAAAGAGAAAGTGTAGGTTTCCTATTTAGGAACCAGTGTTAAAGAGAAAGTGTAGGTTCCTATTTAGGAACCAGTGTTAAATTGTAGCGCAATATGTTGTACGTGCTTAAGACACGAGTGTGAGGTCGTGGGTATTGTATAATTCACTAGCAGTGTCTGTGTTAAAATGATTTTAGGGGTTGGACCTGAATCAGGAGGGAGAGGCCCTGACGGACTCTTCGGAGTGTAGGCCTTGGGGGTCACCGGGTTTGAGTGCTCTTTAAGCCTATGCTGATCCCATATGGTTGAAGCATTCTCGCAAAACATCGTGACCCTGACTGGTCTCCCTATGATCTTACTTAGTGAGAGTGACCTGGCAAACCCATTGTGTGGTGTCTTGTTATGTACTCCTAAGCGCCCCAGGGTGGTTTTTCACTGACATGGTACCACATTGCATATAGGCTTGAGTCTTAGCATAACTGTCTCATGCGCTTGCTAATTGTTTATTATGAAATTGATATGTTATTATATCTTGATCAGAGAATGTGATTTTTGTGTAATGTGATTGATGATTGAAAAGTGTGATTGATGGATGAAAAGTGAACTTTGAATGACAAAGTGGTGGAATTACGTGAATTACGTGTAAGTAAATTTTATTTAGTTTATATGATACGTATATCTAGTTGTCTTGTTTCTCTATTAGTTAGGAATGTGATAACTCACTCCCCGTGTGTTGTTTGTGTTTGGATCCTGTGATGATCTTGAACTTTGTGTTCGGGGGAGCAGGCGACTAGGTGAATTGCTTTAAGGAACATTATGCTGAAGGACGTCGAGACACAACGCTCTGATAGAATGTGACAATGAGACATAAGTTTTTATATTAGTTGCATGATGTTAGTCTATCTTATTTTATTTCACTGATTTAATAAAATATCTATGTAAATTTTGATGGCCTTATTTTGAGCCAAATATGTTTTAATAAGTTTTAATTGATAATAGTGAAGTGAATGTGAACCTTTTACCTGTGTGAATTTGGTTACCAATATTTTTATATATTTTGTTTATTTATATATATGTCGGGGTAGAGGGTGTCACATCTCCCATTGTTCTTCTTAACATCCCAGATATCATTAATACGCACTGCACTGCTATCTTCCATGTCCCTTTCTTCGTATGCAATTCATATATCAGATTTTCCTTTCGAGACATGACTACAATTACATGCCAATGTTGTTGTCACAAATACATTGTTACAAATAGATAACATTAATTGTTAAAACATAACAATATAGAATGCAAACAATAATACAAATAGTAGGTAAACAAAATTAATCAGAGACAAATATGTGAAACACGTTACACAATTCACATACAAATTTAAAACAGAAAGAAGCGAATATGAAAAGGACTCAGGGTATACGAATATGAGAACACCATAAATTAAAGAAACCAATCCACACACAAAAAGATTTCAGCATAAATTTTTGGTCAATGCATATAAATTCCAACAAAAATTCATGGAATGATATATATCTCAAGTGAAAAAAGGCCAAAGAAAAACGATTATGACAAATAAAAACTTGAAACATGGCGAACACATGAACAAAATGATAAACATCCTAAAGTAAACAAAGAAATCCACGACAACAAAAAATTTTCATCACAAAGGTGACACAAACGCATAAAATAAATAGAAAAATTTAGCCCATGATACAGATCTGAGGAGAATAAACAAAAAACAAAAATTGGACAATTATTACAAAAACTAACTTGACATTTTGTGAAAATTCGTAAATGATTGGAAAAAAGCCCTAATGTAAACAACGAAATCCAACACAACAAATAAGGTTACAAAAGGGCATAGAAAACGAACCTTGTTGTTCCGTCACCTTCGTTCGTATTCTGGCCACCTTCGTTCGTGTTCCGGCCAAAAAAAGAATAAGGTCTTGCAAACACATAAAAAAAATAAAAATAAATAAATAAAGAATGATGGGTATCATGCAGATGTGAGGTGAAAAAAGGGAACAAAAAATTAAACGAACGATTAACACCGTAAAGTATCCAAAACAATCGACAACAACAACAATATTTCAGCATAAACGTTTGGGACCGCATAAAATCCAACAAAAATTAAGTCAATGTTACAGATCTCAACTGAAAAAGATTTTTCAGCGCAAACGATTCGAAAATGCAACAAATAGAGAAAACATTAACGAAACCATACAAATGTCAATTGAGAAAAGGCCAGGAAAATAAAACAACATATAATAAGAGAAATTCCAGAGAATCATACTCGAATGAGGTAACAAAAGTGCATAAAATAAAAATCTCACCAAAAAAAGGGTATACAAAATGAACCTTCGAATGAGGTAACCAAAGGGCATAAAATAAAAATCGCACCCAAAAAAGGGTATAGAAAACGAACCTTCGAATGAGGTAACAAAAGGTTGTTCCAGTCACCTTCATTCTTCTTCCGGCCACCTTCCTTCGTGTTCTGGCCAAAAAAAAATAGAGGAGGGAAATGAAAATGGAATATGGAAAGGAGCGAAATGGAACTCAAACCCCACAACCCTTCAGTTACAGAAGCGCAAATGTTTTGGGAACACAAAAGCGCATTACAAAGGCAAATGTATTGGGAACAGAATAAATGCATCGGTAAGGGAAGCACATTAATTACAAAATGACAAAAATAATAATAGAGTTGACATTGACATTTTGGGGCGGGAATTGGAATGCACCATATGCCGACATGTATGCAAAAATGGTCCACGTCAGCCATGTCAAGGCCTTGTTTGTATAAGGATAGTTGATAAAACTCCTCACACGTGCATCAATTGTCTCACATATGCCTTCCGTAAGCCAAAAAGGTTTGATAGTATATGTTGGGATTGCTGCCTCAACTAGGGTAACGCAAAAACTATTTCGGTAAAAAAATCGAACTAAATTGGTTTCAAACTATTTTAATTGATTCAATTTTATATCCAAATAGTCAAACTGATTTAGAAATTGGTTTAAAATTCAAACTAGTTTTAAAAAATAGTTTTAAACTAAACTAATTTTTAATCAGTTTAAAATTGGTTCTAAAAGCCGAATTAATTTTGAACTATTTTTTTCAAATAAAAATATTTAAATGAAAACCAGTCCAACTAATCAAATTGATTTTGTAGAAATAATTCAATTAACTGAATTGGTTTTATAGAGTAGTGTACTTATTTTTTTTGAATTAATTCGGGAAAAAAACATACTAATTCAATTTAGGTTTAGTTATAATTCGATTATGTACGAATTGAATTTTTTCACACCCTTAGCCAGAGCTGACTAAGCCAAAGTTAACCTCCGTGCTTGATTAATTAACTTCGATTTCCAACCGTCCAGCTTGCTATTGATTTTGTCAACCACAAATGCAAAATCTTCTTTTTTTCCTCTCCCGGCCAACAAGGGAAAGCCTAGGTATCTTCCAATGGTAGTAGTGTGTTGGAACTCAAGAATAGAGTTGTACTTCTCAATTTTCCTTCTAGTGACATTTTTAGAAGCTAAAAATGAAGATTTTTTACTGTTAACCTACAAACCTGACACACGGCAGAATTGGTGCAGCACTTCTTTGACAATTCTTACTTGAGAGCAAGTCGCCTTCACAAACAATAAACAGTCGTTCGCGAAAACTAGATGGCAGATTGCTGGTCCATTCCTAGAGATTTTGACAGGCTCCCGAGAACCATCATTCACATTTTCTTGAATAAGAATTGCTAATTTCTCCATACACAGTATGAAAAGATAAGGAGATGAGAGAGGATCATCTTGACTTAGGCCTCTTTGAGGAGAGAAGCTTTCTAGTATTGGATTATTCCATTTCAACGAAAGATTAGTTGCCTTGGTGCAGTTCATAATCAACAAGATGACCTGGGAAGAAACCAAACTCCACTAGAGTAAGTAACCAACAATAGTATAAAATAAGAGTGTTTTGGCACACTTTTTTCTGTCCAAAAATAAGGTGATTTAATACAATTCCTTTTTAATTATTTTATTTATTTATTTAGTAAATAAATAGTGGGACATTTAATAGAAAGTATATTCTAAATGTGCATTTATTATTAGGCATTAAATGAATTTCAATGATATTTGAATTAGTACATTTAATAATTAATTGTTTTTATTTACTTCATTCGTTTTAAAATAAGTGTCGTTTTATTTTATATTAAAAATCTAATAGATAAATAAAAGATTTGAAAAATTAACATGATATTTATTTTGATAAATTTTTCTTTTAAATGCAGCACTTAATTTTTGAAAAGAGGAAAATATTATATTTATTAATTTGATATTTTTTATAGAAAAAACACCATATTTACAACAGCATAGAAATAACGGAGGTTATTAAAAAAAAAGAAAGTTAATTTGTAAAATTAACTAAAACTATTTATAACATAAAATTATTTTTCTTTGATGGAACACTACACCGTAGCTTGGTTAAAGAACCGTGCATATAATTAAACCAAAAACCAATAATTATTCCTATTAAAAAATTATGAAATTGACAATAGTGCCCAAAGGCTAGGGATGAAAATGAATAAGTCTAACCTAACTTTATTAGACTTGAGCTCGGTTTCAGTCGAATACACAAGGCTTGAGGTTGACTCATTATCTGTCATATACTCTTTTTTAATGGCTCGGCTTACATAAAATTTGACTTGTCCTACAAGCCTATTTAAAAGTCTGCTTAAAGATATTCTTAACCAATTAATTGTTTTAAAACCTAGTGAAATACCAACGTAATAATAGTTATTATTAATATCATTATTATTACTTAAACAAGTTCGGCTCAAGTTCGGCTTGTTAAGCTTAACAAGTTTTTTATAGTTTGGTTTTAGTCTTTTTATATAAAAAACTTTTTAAAAAACTTGAATTCGACCTTTGTAATAAAAAGCCAAATCGAACTAAGCCTTAAATTAGTTGAGCCAAAGACCTTAACAAACTGCTCGATTCATTCCCATATCTAGTCAAGGGGGTCTTCAACTGCAGAAATACAAAGGCATTGCACCAAAATAGCCTGTGTTAGTCTGTGCTCATTTGTTCCCGTTACGAAAATAAACTTTACTGCCAGAAGCGGAATATGCTCTTTTCACAACATTAACGTGAAAATCAGTTACATTGGGACCTGATTCATCTTCCGAGAAAGAGAACTTTGGCGGCTTCTGAGAAGAAAGTAAAAAACCCACAAGATTCCATTCCACCCCTTCAATCTTAATTATCAATTTCTTTACATGTGAAACCAAAACCGAGAATGTTACATTCGGAGGAACGAACCAACGAGTTAGTGGTCCCATGTTCATAATAGAAGTGTTGACAACGTGGGTTTAGATAGCTGCTGGAAAACAGAAAAAAAAAAGTACAAAAAATTAAAAACAAAGAATCAATTTTGGCATTCCCGTTGACCCTTTGGCGATTTGGGGTAGCTGGCCCTTTAAAGGAGCCACCTTGTCAATTCTATTGTTGAATTGGGCAACCTTGGTTCTTGCCCATGTTGAATCTCAGCATGGGGTTCTGTGTTTTGGAGATTCAGATCCGAGAAAGGTGAGTCAACGCTCTATTGATGTCAGAATACTAATGTAGGGTCATGTAATTGCTGCCTTTGTTTATTGAACTCACTTGGGATTCTTCAGATTTTGTTTTGAAAATTCAAATGGGTTTGAAGTTTTCATTAGGAATAGTAAATTGCAGCCACTGTTTTCTTCCCTTCACGTCATAAAGAAAAAAAGGCTTTCTTTGTTTTAGGCCTAATTGAGCTTTATAATGGTATGTTGTGATGGTAGCCTTTGTTTATTGATCTCACTTGTGATTCTCCAGTTTTTGTGTTGAAAATCCAAATGGGTTTGCATTAGCAGTAGTAAATTGCTGCCACTATTTTCTTCTCTTCATTTCATAAAGAGAAAAAAAAAAAAAGCTTTTTTAGTTTTAAGCCTAGTTGAGCTTTGTAATGGTATATGGCTATGTGTTTTTGATGTATGCAAATGGGATTTGTCATTGTGAGGAATAGTGATTTTATGGTTGCTATTTCAGGTTATGATGTCAAGGCAGCCTGGTGAATCGGAAGAGTTTGAGTTTGATTCGTAGTGTTGCATTGCAGTTTAGTATGGCGAGGGACTTGTTAGATTTGTTCTCCATGAACAAATGGAGGTGTTCTTGGTCTCTTGCGGCAACAATTGCTTCTGTTGTGGCATTGGTTTCTGTAGTCCATTTGTTCTTGTTCCCTTTGACACCCACTTTCAATTATTTTAAGATAGCCCAGGACTCGTGCTTCCCAACTAATGCATCGGCAGAATTTCCAAGCAACCATGACCAGGAAAGGCCTGCAGTTGATTTTAAGCATCAGTTTCCGGCTGACTTACATGGAGCATTTGTTTATCATGGTGTACCGTGGAAGGCTGAAATTGGCCAGTGGCTTGCTGGTTGTGATTCTGTTATTAAGGATGTAAACATCACTGAGGTGACAAGTGATACTCTAACTTTTATTTCTGTCTTTCTGTTTACATTATTGTCTTCTTTTTGAGTTGTTAATTAGGTTTCATCTTATGAAAAGTAACTTTTGCCCCTTAATAAATATTGTTGATTAGCAGATAATAGGTGGCATTAACTGCAAAAATGACTGCAGTGGCCAGGGGATTTGTAATCGACAATTGGGACAATGTCGATGTTTTCATGGTTATTCTGGTTAGTTTTCTTGCCTCCTTTTATTTTATTGACCTAATACATAAATACATAATGCTTAATGAGAATTGAGAAGCGACTATTGTAGGATTAACTCATTTTGACAATATTGTAGTTTTAGCTTTCTCATATAATTTATTATCTCTCTTAATATAGCTGTGATCAGACACTGATATTCACCCACATTCTTTGGTGACTGGTAAATCACACACAATCATTGCCTCAAGGACCTACTGAGTATTTTTTAACCTGAATGTTCCTGAAGTCATAATTCTCAAATGAAGAGGTGTTGTTACTAGTTAGATATAGAGGTTTATACAAAATGTTTTAGAGTTAGTTAAGCATATAAATCCAAGATATATCTCTGGGAACATTTATTTTACCAGCTAATGGCTGATGTGTTATATTTTTGTCAGGGGAATATACTAGCCTAGTATATATATGTAATTCCCTTGTACATTGTTACTCAGAAAAATAATATTCACCTTTACTAATATTTCAAGTTGTTATCAGAGCTCTTAAACTTGAGGGCTCTGCTTCCATGTCTAAACCCTAGCTGCTTTCATTGTGGCACCTTTCCCTTGCCCTCCTTCATTCTGGAGGACCTTTGGCTCCTTCATTGTTCCTCTGCTAGCTTGTTTGCTACCGTTCAGACTGACAAACCTGCCGTTGGGAGTGCCCACTTCTGGATGGCTAGATCCCAACAGCTCATTGGTGGAGGAGCATGTGTAGTTTATACACAGCCTTCCCAATGTCTTTTCGTGCTTCTGGTCACACTACTCTGCTTGTCGGCCTTACTCAGCCTCTTTTGGTGGGTGGTTTCCCTAGCTAATAGTTACCAGGTATGCAATTCTTTCTAGTATGGAGTACAAGCATGGGTGTGTGGTACGCTACCTTACTAAGTATGTGATACATGAGGGTATACTTACCACTTGTATCTACTACCCGAGAGACATTTGTATCTGCTAGTACCAATCCTACTCTAGAGGCAATTGTAATTGCTGCAATGTGTATCTAAATGACAGAAACCCGACCTAGTCCAACAATCCCAATCGTCTGAACTAGAGTATTCATTGGAGAAAAATATTGGTAGCCTTGAGTCTTCAGTAATTCTCCTTCAGAATTCAGATGATTGCCTTTATAGTTCTGATTACTTACCCATTAACTTGAGTTCCACTAAACACATTTCTTTGTAGTGCCAGAGTTTCCTATCAGCTATTGATTCTATTAGGATTTCCACATTATTACACAAAGCCTTAAAGGATGGGAGCTGGCTCAAACCATGCATGAGGATATGAGAGCATTGGAGAAAAGAAAGACCTGAAAGCTTGTTGAGAAGCTAAAGGACAATAAAACAGTGGGGTGTAGATGTGTATGGGTCGGCACTGTGAAATACCAATTATGGTACTTTGGATCAGCACAAGGAAGGACTGGTTGTAAATGAATATACTCAGACATATGGGTTTGATTATGAAGAGACTTTTGCCCTAGTAGCAAATATGAATACAGTTAGAATCATCCTTTCTTCACCTCTCGCTTTGGTTTGGAAATTATGTCAACTTGATGTAAAAAGTTCCCAAGGAGAATTGGGGAAGATGTATATGGAGATCCTGCCTGGATATGGTTTTGATAATGGAGGGAACAAAGTGTGCAAATTGAGGAAGGTTTTGGATGGACTCAAACTGTCTCCCTATGTTTGGTTTGGGAGATTCACTCAAGCCATGCTATACTTGGGGTATTGACAGAGTCAAGGTGACTATATCCTTCTCATAAAGCATTCACAGGGTAGTAAACTAACGCTAGTTTTAGTCATGTGAAAAATATGATTATTGCAGGTGATGATGATGCTTAAAAGAAAATTCTGAAGAAGTCAGCAGCACAATTTGAGATGAATGATCTTGGCAAGCTGAAATATTTCCTTGGGGTTGAGGTTGGTTACTAGAAATAGGGCATCTTCATATCAGCGGAAATAAGTTCTGGACCTCCTCAAGGAAATAGGTAAGTTGGGATGCAAAGCCGCCAGAACTCTCATAGATCAGAATCATTGGATTGGGAATGAATTAGGAAGTCCATCGGTAGATTAAGTTCAATATCAGAGGCTTGTTTGAAAGCTTATTCTTTTCGCCCACACCCGATCACACATAGTTTATGCAGTTAGTGTGGTTAGCCAATCTATGCATGATCCATGAGAGACTTTTGCAAGCTATAACTAGGATTCTTCATTATTTGAAGAGTAGTCTAGGAAAGTGATTACTATTTAAGAGAGAGGGCCAGCTAGCATTGGAGGTGTATACAGATGTGGATTATGTCAGATCAATTGTTGATAGGAGATCCACCTCAGGATAATTCATTTTCTCAGGTGATAACTTGGAGGAGCAATAAACAAAATGTGGTTGCAAGGTTAAGTCTCAAGGCCCAAGGGGTTTCTGAATTACTCTGGATGAAGGTCATTCTGGAAGATCTCAAAATAATGTATGGAGCCCCTATGAGAATTCTATGTGACAACAAATCCACCATTAATATTTCTCATAATCCAGTCCTATATGATAGAACAAAAGACATAGAGATAGACTGACACTTTATTAAGAAGAAATTGGACAGTGGCGTTATAGCAGCAATGTGTGTCCATTCTTGGAGTCAAAAAACTAACAGATATATTAGCTTAGGACTTTCCACGGAGTGCTTCCATTATTTGTATATCATGTGGACAGAATATTTCCATGTAATTTTGATTTTGTTTTATTTTTTGTAACTGTAATTATGGTAGCAAGATTATTCCCTATAAATACTAGGTTAGAAACTTAGAACTAGTATATATATGTAATTCCCCTGTATACTTTTAATCAGAAAAATAATATTCACCTTTTCTACTATGTCAATCTCTTACTAGTTACTTCTAGGTTCTAACTATTTTTTTTGCTATAGGCATTTTTAACATTCTCTGATATGCTTAAAACAAAACAAAGAAGAAAATTACATAATGTGCTGCTACCATTTCCTGAATATGTTTCATTATTGCAAAAGGCATATTTAATTTATTAGTTGGTCTGAACTCTGAACAATCATGCTAATTTCTGAGGTGACAGGGGATGGATGCACTAAAAACTTGCAATTGGAATGCAACTTCCTAGGATCACCAGATCAACCATTTGGGAGATGGGTTGTCTCAATTTGCCCAGCCAACTGTGACAAGACAAGAGCAATGTGCTTCTGTGGAGAAGGCGCAAAATATCCAAATCGACCATTAGCAGAGACATGTGGGTTTCAATTTGAGTATGTAAAATCTGTTACCTAGCATTGAGTTTCATTGGCAAACTTTGTCAATGTGTATTATTCAAGTCTCACTCCTTTCATCTGTTTCAGTCCACCTTCCGAACCTGATGGTCCCAGAATAGTGAATTGGACAAAAATTGACCAAGATGTCTTCACAACCAATCGTAGCATACCAGGTTGGTGTAACGTGGACCCAGCTGAAGCATATGCTGGCAAGGCGAAAGTTAAAGAAGAATGTGACTGCAAATATGATGGTCTTGCGGGCCGATTTTGTGAAGTTCCTGTGGAATCTGTTTGCATTAATCAATGCTCTGGGCATGGCCACTGTCGTGGTGGATTTTGTCAGGTGATTCTTATGTTTGTTATTGTGACAACCGGATATGTTGTCTTACTTGTATACTGGAAGAAAAACTTTGCCTTTGCCAATCATCTATTATATTCATTTTCTAGTTGTAGGGGTTGATAGTGGCAAATAAATTACTACTAAGACATATATGATAAAGAAAATTATTTTAAAACATTTAGGCCCATAATAAAAAGTCTTATTCCTAGAAAAGTGATAGGCTAGGGTAGAGAGAAAAGATACCTTCGAGCAGTATCAGCTCCAGAAAATAAGAGAGAAAGGATAAGTTTATTAATTTTCTGCTGCTGTCATTATTACAACCTAGGAATATAAAGAGTTCTCTATTGTCCTAGCCTATGGGATCAATTGACGCATGTGCCCTGATCCATAAAAGATGGTAACAAACTAGCTAGAAGTCAAGGATTACAGCAGATATCAGCAGATATTTCATTACTCTAAAGTTGTTGTGATTCCCACATAATCACGTGCCCAAGATGGTGCTTTCCTCTTCCTTTGTGGTCTTGGGCTTTTGCTTCTTGTCACTTGATCAGGCCCAACATTAGTTTCTATCAGCACCTCCGTATCACTGCCTTCCCCATCAAATTCGACCTTGTCCTCAAGGTTGCAGTGAGGATAAGATTTCAGCAATTCCGTCCAGTTTTCCCAAGTGTCCTCAGCTGGTGAGAGGCCTTCCCAACGCACTAGAACCTGCCTGATCGTGCCCTTAACTGTCTGCAATTTGCGAGTGTCCAGAATTTGTGTTGGTTGTAATGGAACCAAGGTCCCTGTAACAGCGTCATCCAACAGAGGTACTTGCGACGGTGGCTGCCCAAAAAACTGCTTGAGTTTTGAAACATGGAAAACGGGGTGAATACGGGCTTCTGGAGGCAGCAAGAGTTCATAAGCAACAGTACCAATACGTTTGACAATTTGATAAGGACCAAAGAAACGTTTGGTGAACTTGGAGTAGCGGGCACCACGCACACTATTCTGCCTATAAGGTTGCAAACGCAGCCATACCCAAGTGCCTACATCGAATTCTTTGTCCATCCTGCCATTGTTGGCGTGTGATCGCATTCGGGACTGGGCCTTTTGCAGGTTAAGTTTGATCACAGCTAACATCTGATGGCGTTGGGCTAGTGTTTCATCTAGTGTGGCAACCGCAGTGGACCCTGAGACATAGGAGCGCATGTTGGGAGGTGGTCTTCCATAAAGAGCCTCAAATGGTGTCATCTTGATAGCAGATTGATAGGAGGAATTATACCAATGTTCAGCCAAAGGAAGCATGGAAACCCACAGTTTGGGAGTATCACTCACAAAACAGCGAAGGAAAGTTTGTAAAATTCTGTTGGTCACTTCTGTTTGTCCATCGGACTGTGGATGATATGCACTAGAGAAACATAGTGTAGTTCCATTGAGCTTGAACAATTCCTGCCAAAAACGGCTGACAAAAACCCGGTCTCGGTCGCTCACAATAGTCTTGGGCATTCCATGGAGTCGATAGATCTCAGACATGAACACCGGAGCTAAGGAAACTGCTGAATAGTGAGCGGGGAGAGCAATAAAGTGAGCATACTTAGTCAACCGGTCTATTACCACCCAGATAGTAGACTTCCCATGTGAAGGAGGAAGCTTAGTAATGAAGTCCATGGCAATATCCTCCCAAACTTGAGAAGGGATAGGCAGCGGATTCAACAAGCCATAAGGTCGATGGGTGGAGTACTTTTGTTGTTGGCATATGGAACACTCCTGCACCCATCTTTTCACATCTTTCGCCATGTTGGGTCATGAGAAGGCAGCGGTTAAACGAGCTAAGGTCCCCTTCACACCGGAATGACCTCCCACTGGGCTGGTGTGAAACTCCTGCAAGAGTTGCGTTCTGAATTGAGTTTCGCTTGGGATGAACAAACGCCCTTTGTAGAACCACAGACCCTGATGAAGCTTAAAAGGTGAATCTGGCTTCAGAGATGTAAACTTGCGAGTGAGCTGTTGACCAACCGGATCAGAAGCATAAAAAATCCGGAGTTGCTCTAACATCAAAGGTTGAGCTTCAGAAACTGCCTGAATGTAAGTCAAGGACGGCACATCTACACGAGATAGAGCATCTGCGACCAAGTTGGTCTTTCCCGGGGTGTATACAATCTCATAGTCAAAACCCAATAGCTTAGTTAACCACCTATGTTGTGCCGGCGTCTGAATCGTCTGCGTTATCAATTCCTTTAAACTGCGATGATCCGTATAAATGAAAAAATGCCTTCCCAAGAGATAATGTCGCCACTTTTTGACTGCAGCCGTAACAGCAAACATTTCCCTCTCATAAGCAGATGCAGCCCGCATTTTGGGACATAACTTGCGACTGAAAAAAGCAATGGGATGGGATTGCTGAGATAAAACTGCTCCAACAGCAGAATTTGACGCGTCGGTAGTAACCTCAAATGTTTGATCAAAGTTCGGAATTCCCAAAACCGGCAAGGTAGTCATAGCCGTCTTAAGAGCTTGAAAAGCTTCTAGCGCACGCTCATTCCAGCAGAAAGCATTAGTTTTGAGCAAGGAAGTTAATGGTTCAGCTATCGAGGCATAATGGCGGACGAAGCGACGATAGAACCCGGTTAAACCCAAAAATCCGCGAAGGGCAGTGAGGTTGTGAGGAGGGGGCCAAGACTGAACCACCTTCAGCTTCTCTGGGTCAGCAGCTACTCCCTCCTGAGAGATAATATGGCCTAAATATGCAACAGTAGGCACAGCAAACTCGCACTTGGAAAGCTTCGCAAACAATTGATGCTGGTCTAATAGCTCTAAAACCTGCTGTAGGTGCTGAATATGAGTGTCCCATGATGGACTGTAGATCAAGATGTCATCAAAAAATACTAGCACGAATTTTCGCAAAAATGCGCGAAAAACCTCATTCATCGTCGCCTGGAATGTTGAAGGTGCATTGGATAACCCAAATGGCATCACTAGGAACTCAAAATGCCCATCAACAGTGCGGAAAGCAGTCTTGAAACAGTCCTCCGGTGCCACTCTAATCTGGTGATATCCGGAACGTAAATCAAGCTTGGAGAAAATCTTGGCTCCATAGAGTTCATCCAAGAGCTCGTCAATGGTGGGAATAGGAAAACGATCTTTCACCGTGATGTTGTTAAGGGCGCGGTAATCAACACAAAAACGCCATGTTCCATCCTTTTTGCGTACCAACAAAACCGGTGATGAAAAAGGGCTAGTGCTAGGGCGTATAACCCCTTCTGCCAGCATATCTCGGATCATCGAAGTCATGATTTCCTTTTGGAATTGAGGGTACCGATATGGTCGAACGTTGACTGGTTTGGCTTGGGGTAGGAGGTGTATATGGTGGTTGAGTGGTCTGTTGGGGGGTAAGCCTTGAGGACTAGAGAAAACTGATGCAAATTTAGTGAGGATGGGGGCAATTTCTGGATGTGGGGAAATTTTAATGGGAGGTGAGTCAATTTGGGAAAAAGATATGGTGTGGGCGGAGGAAATGGCATCAGTAAACACAAAGCGGCAGTACTGGGAGAATGTGGCCAAGGATGGTTGAGTGGAAGTGTTACCGGTGAGGGTGATAGGGGTGTTGTTATAAGTGAACTGGATGGATGGAATGGTGTAATCGGACAGAAAGGAGCCAAGAGTTTGCAGCCACTGCACCCCCAAAACCAAATCTGCGCCATGAATTGGTATGATGAAGAAAGGTATGTGAAACATTTGCTTAGCGAGGTTCACTGGCACCTCAGCACAGAATCCGCTACAAGTGATCGAATCGCCGTTACCCACCACAACTGAGAATGGCTTGATAGCTACCATAGGCAAACCGAGGAATTCCGCTACTCTGGGCTGCATAATGTTGTGCGAGCTGCCCGAATCAATCAGGACTGTAACTTCAAGTTCACCGACACGTCCTTGAACGCGAAGAGTGCGTGGTGATGGAGGTCCCACCAGTGCTGCTTGAGACAGTTGAAAATGCTCGGCGGCGGCCGGAGAGGATGAATCCGGAGAGGACGGCGGTGACATGGGTGCTGGTGACAGCAAGGGACATGATTCCACCATCTGATGCTCAGTATCACTTGTCGGAGAGCCCACCACTTCATCGATGTCGTCCATGAGCATAATCAGAAATTGTTTCTTTGTACAACGATGTCCAACATGAAACTTCTCATCACAGTTGAAACAGAGCCCTTTAGAGCGGCGCTCGTTTTGTTCCGCCGGCGTGAGGCGACGAATCGGAACGGTCGGAGGCGGTCCTAACAGAGAGGGTTGTGGGTTGTTTGGAGGGAATGGTGGTTTGGTTGGCCGTGAGGCTGGGTATTTTGTGGCTAGGTTTTTGGTTTCAATCAGTTTAGCTAAATCGATTGCTTGGGTCAGGGAGGATGGTTTGAGTATGCTGAGTTCATGGTGGATATCCTTTCGAAGGCCCGAAAGAAAACAGTTGAGAAGGGAGGTGGGTGAGAGACCGGTGACTCGGTTGGAGAGGGATTCAAATTGTTGTTGGTATTCAAGCACAGATCCGGTTTGTTGAAGCTTATACAAAGAAGCTTCATGGTTGGCAAAGGAAGAGGGACCAAAACGTACCTCAAGGGCGTGGAGAAATTCCGACCAAGTTGTGAGTAAATGGTTGGAATGGAGCCATTTGAACCAACTAAGAGCAGGACCTTGAAGGAAGAAGGGAATGAGAATGAGGCGGCGGGGGGGTGGTGTGTCCGTTAGGTCAAAATAGTGTTCAGCCTTGAAGATCCAGTCAAGAGGATCTTTCCCATCAAAGGAAGATAGGGTTATTTTGGGTAATTTGATGGTTGATTGTGGCGGGTCGGTTCGAACCGGAGAGGATGAATGGGCTGCAGATTGGGAAGAAATTTGTTCACGTATGAGAAGGGGTAATTGTGTGGTGAGAAAATTTTGGAAATCTGTTTGTTGTTTGGTGACCGCCTCAAGACACAATTGCATTTCTCGAAACTGGGCACTGACCTCATCGGCAGATTTGTCAGGTTTATCAGTGCGGGGGGCCATCATCCACAGTGAAAGCACCAATGATAGGCTAGGGTAGAGAGAAAAGA
Organism: Glycine soja; assembly: GCF_004193775.1. Taxonomy (NCBI): domain Eukaryota; kingdom Viridiplantae; phylum Streptophyta; class Magnoliopsida; order Fabales; family Fabaceae; genus Glycine; species Glycine soja. The sequence continues at coordinate 17,349,154 of NC_041011.1, forward strand.
TACCTTCGAGCAGTATCAGCTCCAGAAAATAAGAGAGAAAGGATAAGTTTATTAATTTTCTGCTGCTGTCATTATTACAACCTAGGAATATAAAGAGTCCTCTATTGTCCTAGCCTATGGGATCAATTGACTCATGTGCCCTGATCCATAAAAGATGGTAACAAACTAGCTAGAAGTCAAGGATTACAGCAGATATCAGCAGATATTTCATTACTCTAAAGTTGTTGTGATTCCCACATAATCACGTGCCCAAGATGGTGCTTTCCTCTTCCTTTGTGGTCTTGGGCTTTTGCTTCTTGTCACTTGATCAGGCCCAATATTAGTTTCTATCAGCACCTCCGTATCAAAAAGTTGCTCTAGCTATGTTTATTTCGAAACCAAATAACTTGAAGTTGGAGGAAGATAAACCTATAAGGAAAGAGATAAAGAATACAGAGGAATGAAAGATCAATTAAGGATTAAAAAATCATGAACAAAATAGCACAGGTTCACAACTTTGGAAACCTTTTGTACAGATGCTATTTCAATTTCTGAAAAAATTCTGTTTCTGTTTACTAGTGTTGAGAGTCTGAACTCGGTAGAACTAGGAAGCCTATAATGTGAAGCTGTTTGATGCTGAGTAACAATTAATGAATGAACTCTCTTTCAAATACTAAATGCAAGTTATTACCTGTCCAAAACAGTGTCTAGTTTCATTCCTGTAAATGACATTGATAAGTTTCTCAAGGGTAACAACAATAAGATAAAATGAACCTATGACCTTCTGTGCTGTATAAATTCTATCTGTTTCCATTCGTTGTATGTAGATAAACTAAATGTTGTGTATTTATAGTGTGAGAATGCTTACTTCCATCCAATGTCAGTAAATAAGGTGGATATAGTGTATTTTCAGTGCGACAATGGCTGGTATGGAGTAGATTGCAGCATGCCATCTGTTATTTCTTCTATTAAAGAGTGGCCTAGTTGGCTTCGTCCTGCTCGGATTCATATTGCTGACGATACTCATGCCAATGAAAAAATGATTAATCTCAATGCTGTGGTTGCAAAGAAAAGGCCTCTTGTATATGTTTATGATTTGCCCCCAGAGTTCAACAGCTTGCTGCTTGAGGTCAGGATATTCTGAATGTCACTCTTGGTTAAATCCTAAGAGAAAAATTTTGATTTTTTTTCTTCTATTTTGTTATCTTATTCTATTTTGGTTATTGTAGGGACGCCATTATAAGTTAGAGTGTGTAAATAGAATTTATGATGACAATAATATAACAGTTTGGACAGATCAATTGTATGGTGCCCAGGTATTTGATGACTTTTATACAGGAGAATTTCGTTTGATCAAATTTAGCATTTATAACAATATATTTATCATGTGCTGCTGCTTGTCTGCAGATAGCACTTTATGAGAGTTTGTTAGCTAGTCCTCATCGAACACTAAATGGTGAAGAGGCAGATTTTTTCTTTGTTCCTGTTCTTGATTCATGTATCATAACTCGTGCTGATGATGCTCCTCACTTGAGTATGCAGGTATATTTTACTTACTGTTATTTTTACCAGAATATATTTGTAGAATATCTATTGCTGCATGTGACCTGCATATAAAGGCTGACTGCATTAGTGTTTCAGCCTATGCATGTTAGTAGTGCTTCCAGATCATTCTGAGTTACAATATCTGTGATTAATTGGATGACATGGCAGTCAACACTGACATCTATGTCATGATGTGCATGGATTTTCCTTCCATCAACTTTCTTGAATAGTCATAATTTCAAAATGGGAAAGACAATTGCATGTAATGCTGTTTTTTCCCTTTTCGCATGGAAGGATAGAAATATCTTCAGTTATCTATTACTTGTGTGTGTGTGTGTGTGTCATTCCATGTTTACACTGTTAGTTTTCTCTTTTCCTTACATTTTGTTTTATAACATTCAGGAGCATATGGGATTGAGGAGCTCTCTCACTTTGGAATATTATAAGAATGCATATACTCACATTGTTGAGCAATATCCTTATTGGAGTCACTCATCAGGAAGGGACCACATCTGGGTAATGAGAATTGTTTATCTTACGTTGAAGACTTTTTAACGAAGTAACTTTTACTTTATTTGCTTGTGAGAAGCATGTGCTAATTATTTCACTTCTATTTCTGAAGGCAGTCTTTTTCATGGGATGAAGGTGCTTGCTATGCTCCTAAGGAGATATGGAACAGCATGATGCTAGTTCACTGGGGAAACACAAACACAAAGCATAACCATTCAACCACAGCCTATTGGGCAGACAACTGGGATAAAATCTCTTCCGACAGAAGAGGAATTCATCCATGTTTTGACCCTGACAAAGATCTCGTGCTTCCCGCTTGGAAAGTTCCTGATGCTTATGTGTTGACTTCAAAACTTTGGGCTCGGTAAATATTTGTCCAAAAATTATTTTTTTCCTTAGTCATTTGCTTTGTTTTTCCGGTCATGCTTGAATCTTTTATTCTATTAATTTAAGTTCTTGAAAGCAAACAATGCAACCATGTTATAATTTGTTTTGAGGTCTCATGAGAAGCGGAAGACACTGTTCTACTTCAATGGGAATTTAGGACCTGCGTACCCTCATGGAAGACCTGAAGATACGTAAGTTAACTAGAAAACTATTTTGGAATTTGTAAAAGGAAGCTGTAGTATGGGATATATTGTGTGTTTAAAGCATGCTCACATTTTCCCTAATTAGTTACCTTTTACATCCTGTTGCCTAATGTTATTTATTTATGAAATTAAATAATTTCTCACACTCTTGTTAGCAAACATTGTTGAATATATTGTTTGTCACTTGAAGTTACTTCAGGTTTAGGTATTATTAAATGTTATAGAAGATCTGGTTTTAAGTTTGTGGGAAGTGCTGCAGGTATAGCATGGGTATCAGACAGAAGCTGGCAGAAGAGTTTGGGTCAAGCCCTAACAAGGATGGAAAACTTGGGAAACAGCATGCCAAAGACGTCATTGTGACACCGGAGCGTTCTGAAGACTATCACATGGATCTAGCAAGCTCTGTTTTCTGTGGAGTGTTTCCTGGGGATGGATGGAGTGGTCGCATGGAGGACAGTATATTGCAAGGATGCATTCCTGTGGTCATTCAGGTAGTAATTTAAGCTCTTTTTCATTTGATATTTGCCCCCAACAGAATAAATTAAAAAATGGGTTTGTACAAATCTTATCATTAATATCAAGTTGCCAGCTAGGTTTTTGATCTAGTGCCCTGGCTTTGTCACTGCCAAGGAGGTTTAAGTCACTTGGTTAGCTGACAAATCCTATACATTTGAATTCAACAAACAAATGGATGTTAACAGAATGGTGATTCATAATGTCATTAATGTGTATTGGAATTTTTTGTGGTTCATCTTCAGAATTTTTTTTCACTTTAAATCTCACGAGTACTTTAGAAATGATTCGCAGCTATTGATTAGTGATGAAAGTAGCTTATTTATTTAAGTTTCTTCCATTTTCATGTTAATAGTCTTTTACACCCTCCGAACAGAAATATAAACAAAAAAAACTAATTCACACCCATTAAAAGGTACCCTTTACATTTAGTTACATAGGACAAAAAAAGGTTGTTGGAAATAAAACTCTAATTAAATGAAGAGGTATTTTAGAGATGGTATCATTAAATAGGAGAGTTAGTTAAAATTTGCTTATATTTTAGTACATCACAGAATTTTTTTGCTTATATTTTAGTACATCACAATTTTTTTTGCTTATATTTCAGTCTGGAGGTAGTATATGTTGTAATTGATGAAATCAATGAAATTATCAATGATGTTAACTGTATTCCTTTTGCCTCTTTGTTTCCTTGTTATTTAGGATGGGATTTTCCTGCCATATGAGAATGTGCTCAACTATGACAGCTTTGCTGTTCGAATACCTGAAGCGGAAATTCCGAACTTGATAAAGACCCTTCGGGTATTTATTTTCCCCCCTTTTTTCTATAATTTGTTTTGGGTTATTGCATAATTTATCATACAATTTAATTCAAGATACTTTACATAAAGTTGTCATCCTAGGCAACATTGGTTGAGTGGTTGCTAATCCACTTTTTCTTGCAGGGATTCAATGACACAGAAATTGAATTCAAGCTGGCAAATGTTCAGAAAATATGGCAAAGATTCTTGTATCGTGATTCTGTTTTGCTTGAAGCTGAAAGGCAGAAAACTGCTATTGGACATGTTGATGATTGGGCAGTTGAATTCTTAAAGCTGACAGAGGATGATGCCTTTGCCACTTTAATACAGGTACTTTTATTCTTTTTGCCAAACTATTTTTGAATGGATTTTAAACTTTGGCGAGTTAGCAACTAGGTGTTATGATACTTGAACCCTGACAACATATATATATATATATAGACACGCATACTGGATGCAAGAAAAAAAATTTGCATTGATTGCAAAGAATGTTGATTAAGTGCTCCACTCCACAGGCGCCCCCCCCTCAAATTTATTATTATATTGAAACAACTAATCTGAAGTCAGTTAACAGAACCTTTTTAATTATGCTTTTGAATAGCTTCACTCAAGATTAAGTTTTTTAATCTAATGCTAGTTCTCACCAAGATCATTATGCACACAATGTCTTGGCTTGAAAGGAGTTGGGGGGGGGGGGGGGGGGGATTAGAAATCCTTTTTGATTTCATAAAAATGATTAATGTCCAATTTCTAATACCATTATGATTTATGATACTGTAGGACAAGATAGATAATTTCTTAATGATATAATCATGCTGTTTGATTTCATGGCAAGTAATTTCAAATTGGATAAACTATGACTTGTACATACTGTGGATCATGATGTTTTATCATCAACATTATATGCAAAGTGGAAAATAAATATTCTACATTGCAATTCATGTATGTATTTGTCTATATATATTTTACCTTTTTACTAAATAGTTTTTATGTTATACAAGATTTTGCATTACAAATTACATAATGACCGTTGGAGGAAACAAGTTCGCCACAACAAACAGTTTGGATTACCTCACCAGTGTCTGGTAAGCACCAGCTGAGGAGCATGGTTAATGTGAAGACTATAAAAGACCCAGTTACTCTCATAGGAGTAGGGGGAAAGGATAACCTTTCTGCTACATTTTAGGAGTCAAGATGAAAAACATTATGTATGAGTCATTTGTAAAAGGTCAAGTTCCTTGTAAATGTTACCATCTCCAATGCAGTAAATCATTCAACCAAGGTGGACATAAAACATTCTTTTTCCCTTCTCACATAAATGTGTGCATGAAAGATGCATTTTACAGTTTTTTTTTTTTTTGCAGAGCTTTATTCTCTCAGGCTTCCAGGATGTGGAATTGTAAAATTATGTCATTCACAAGAGATTTTAATGGTGAAAAAACTAAGAAAAAAAATGATTACATATTTATTTTACTTGTTCCATTTTCGTTCCCTAGATATATTTTTTTTTTGGTATACTGTTCCCTAGATATTATTAGGTAGACATTTCAGATCTTTGAATTGGTTGACAAGGTGGTGTTAGACTGCACTTAGTAATTATTGATAAATAAGTGATGTTGATACTGATTACATATTTATAGAATGTTTTGGTTTTGACACCTTAACTAATTATAGCTATTAGTAATAAATAAGTGATATTAATACTAAATTTTGAAATAGAATTCATTTAAGATAGAACAATGGAGAAGACATAAGTACCTTTTGTCAAGTAGAAATTTGAGATGCTAGAGAAAGTTGGAGAACGGATGGCATGGGTACCAAGAAGAGCACCTCAGGAGTGAGATTAACGCAAACAACACTTGAATCAATACAATTAACTCAAACAAACTAAGCTTGATACCTCAATGTTGATATTTAGTGGCTGAATTTGTATCTAACTATTAATTTAGTTCTTGATACTAAGGAAAATTCAAATAAATTCCTGAAATTTTGTTTAGGGTTTCATTCAAATTTCTGAAATTAATTCATTTATACTAATATAAAAATCATCCCATCATAGTCACCTGTCATGCCCACATGCTATATAGGCTCGCTATGTTTTTTGGGAGTTGCTATTAGTCCTTACTATCCCTCAAAATTTTAAAATTAATCATTCTCGAAATGTACTACGGAATCATGATTATTCTATAATAAGGATATTTTTGTGTTTTTTTTTGTGATTTTTTATTAATTATAAATGTAAGTTATCTTTTTAAAGTAATCAAATTAATTGTGATATAACTTATCATTTTTAATAGTACTCAATATCATTTTTAATTGAAATTAAATTAATTGGATAGAAGTTATCATTTATAAAGATAATCAAATTAATTATTATAAGAATTATCTTTATTAATAATAAACAAATCAATTTATGATATTATTTTGATTACAATTAAAAAGGATAATTTATGTCATCATTAATTTAAATTTAAATAAAAAGATAATTTAGGTAACAATTAATTTGATTACTGTTAAAAAAGGTAATGTATGTCGTCATTAATATAATTTGTATCAAAATTAATTCAAGTAAAAAAGATAACTTAATTTTGTAATTAACTTTTTGTGAAAAAACACCCAACGGATCTCGTTGTATAAAAAGGGGATGCAAAAAAATTACACAACAAAAATGAGTTTTCGCTTTAGATTTTGTATGCGAAAACACGTTTCCATTGTGTAATTTTTTCGCACCCTTTTTTATACAACGAAAACTTGTTTCCATTGTTATATCTAGGGCAAAAAAATATACAACGGAATCATGGTTCCATTGTATATATCACGATTCCATCATAATAAGGGGTGTGAAAGTTGTATAACAACAAAATTATGATTCGATTGTGCATTTTATTCAACCGAGTCATGATTCTATGAAAAGGGAAATTCTGGAACAAAAAATAATTCAACTCCTTGGTAGGCCAAGAGCAATTTGAAGGGGGCCAATAGTAACTCCTTTTTTTCATTAGATTCTCCCTTTTTCTCTCTCATGCATTGTACATGGCACAAACCCATTGCTTGTTTTTTTTTATTTTGGTTCCTACCTCTAGAAACTTGAGTGATAATAGTAACATAAGTTTAGAACGAAAATAAGAAAAAAAGGGTTAATTTCAGAGACTTAAATCAAACTGCAAAAGTTTCAGAAATTTATTTGAATTTCTTTTTTTAATTTAAGAGACTAAAATATCGAGATCTAGCTAATTCATGAACTAAATTAGTGATTTACTAATTTCTTTATCAACTAGATGGACCTTCGAAGTAAATTTCTGCCAGAATTTTTTTTTGAAATATCCTTACTTTGATAGAGGGCGAGCCCTGGTGCAGCGGTAAAGTTGTGTCTTGGTGACTTGTTGGTGATGGGTTCGAATCCGGAAACAGTCTCTTTGCACTGCGTACAACATCCCTCCCCCATACCTTCGCATAACGAAGAACCTCTGGGCAATGGGGTACGTAGTTTTTTTATCCTTACTTTGATAATTTGGCTAAGACCTATTATTGGGAAGAATAAATTAATTAAATATTTGAATGCATTACTAATTGATTATGTTTCTTTCAGGTCTTATCAAAACTTATTATGATTAACTAAGATAAGCTCAATGATTTTTTTGAACATATCAAAAAAGTTGATTTCAACGTATTAAAAATTATTTTAAGTTATGAGAGAAATTTATTTTATGTTTTTATAAGTAGAAAAACTTATCTAAATAGAGCCTAAATATGTTAAAATCCCAGTCTTAAATAGGCTATTGGGTCTATCCAGGTACGTATATTATTGTTTGAAACAAATATATAATCTTAAAACATATAGTAAAAATTATTATTATTATTATTAGTATTATTAATATTAAATTAGTTGACTTATCTGTACCCAAAAAAAAAATAGTTGACTTATTTAATCTTTGAAAGGTTTTTTGAGTATCTAAAATACGTCTTTCTAACTGTTAAATAGACTTTTAAAAACCTTTGACTTGTTTTTTTTTTTTTACGATGATCGGGCTGAGATTTAAATCTAGTGAATGGGAATTCGCCTGATTGTTGTTTCATGCGGTTACTTTTGAGATAACCATTACGTTTCCATTTCTTACCCTTCTAAAATAAAAATATTGGAGGAAACATACCAGACTACCAGTCATGTTAAGTGTGAGAGAGAGAACATAGCAACAGATGATGGAAACAAAACAAAGAACTGTAAAAATACGCATATGTTAATCTAAACATGCAAATCAATTTAGATGACATATTTAGATCAAACAACGGAAATTAAAAATATTACGAGTATACCTCCCGTCATTGTAAATTGAACGCGAAGCGGCGCACACACGAACCTGAAAGACAGTTTTGTTCTTCCAGACTCTTACTAACTCTGAATAGATGATGTATTTTTCTGAATAGAGAAGTGAGTTTGGTGATACAAAACTAAGAGCATCCCATCCTATTTATAGAGTCTGTCCATCACAGAGCTCAACTTGTTATCAGAACGTGATATAAAAAGTTATCAATACGTGAGATAAAGGATGGGTACGTGATTTGTTACTAAAGGTGGTTGCAAATATATTTGCAAAGATATGGGTTGAATGTTGATAGAAAATGGACCAGATTCAGAAATAACTAAATTTTCCAAAATAATAAAATATAAAAAGAACGTGCAACGTGAACGTAACGTGCGCTTCCAACATTCTCCCACTTGGTCCATTTAACCCAACATCAACTGTAACAAGAAACTTAATATATGAGTCATGGCGATAGGTCCTCTGATGATGAGTAGTATCTTCCATGTACCACAATATATCAAGTCTCTCAACACTAGCTCTCAACTTAATGAATAAACCATATGTTTATTCTGTATCTAAATCGAATGATTTTTCTCGAAATAAATAAATGTGCACAAAATCATATGAGAAAATATCTAACTGAATAAGAGTTTCATTGAAAATAACAAATGTACGTACAATGAAATTGCATCATGGAACCAAGTCCCATTCGTACTACATGATCCTTAAAATTCTTTGGTGGCATGTCATTAGTTAAAGGATCAGCAATCATCAACTCAGTGTTGACGTGTTCAATGACCACTTTCTTTTCTTTAACACGTTCTCTTGTGGCTAAGTACTTGATGTCGATGTGCTTACTTCGACTTCCACTTTTGTTGTTTTTAGCCATAAACACTGCAACAAAGTTGTCACAATACAACTTTAATGGCCTAGAAATAGAGTCCACAACTCTAAGGCCAGACATGAAACTCTTCAACCATACACCATGCGAGGTAGCCTCAAAACAAGAAACGAACTCAGCCTCCATAGTGGAAGTAGCAGTCAAGGTTTGTTTGGCACTTCTCCAAGATACAGCTCCACTGGCTAACATAAAAATATATCCAGATGTTGATCTTCATGAATCAACGCAACCAGCAAAGTCTGAGTCGGAGTAGCCAATCATTTCCAGACAATCAGTTTGTCTGTACATGAGCATGTAATCCTTTGTTCCTTGAAGATATCTCATCACTTTCTTTGCAGCTTTCCAGTGGTCAATACCTGGATTACTTTGATATCTTCCCAAGACTCCAACAGCGAACGCAATGTCAGGTCTAGTGCAAACCTGAGCATACATAAGGCTTCCAACTACTGAAGCATATGGAATATTTTTCATGTGTTCCCGCTCAAAATCATTTTTGGGACATTGACTCAAAGCAAGTTTGTCACCCTTCACAATGGGAGCTACACTTGGTGAACAATCTTTCATATTAAATCTCTCTAAAACTTTGTTGATATAGGTTTCTTGAGACAAGCCTAAAATGCCTCGAGATCTTTCTCTATGGATCTTTATGCCTATGACATAAGATGCCTCTCCCATATCCTTCATATCAAAGTTCTTTGAGATAAATTGTTTCACCTCATATAGCATACCCTTATCATTAGTCGCAAGCAGAATATCATCTACGTATAATACAAGGAAAGAAATCTTACTCCCATTGACCTTCTGGTATATACAGTGATCCATGACATTCTCTTCAAAGTTGAATGAAGAAATGACCTCATGAAATTTTAAATACCACTGGCGGGAGGCTTGTGTCAATCCATAGATGGACATATTAAGCTTGCAGACTAAGTGCTCACCAACACTAGATAAGAATCCTTCAGGTTATTTCATGTAAACCTCTTCTTCTAGATCACCATTCAAGAATGCCATTTTCACATCCATTTGATGCAGCTCAAGATCAAAATGAGCTACTAATGTCAAAATTACTCGAAGAGAGTCTTTCTTAGATACAAGAGAAAAGGTCTCTCTGTAATCGATTCCTTCTCTTTGAGTGAATCCTTTAGCAACAAGTCTTGTCTTATGTCTCTCAATGTTGCCTTCTGAGTCTTTCTTTGATTTGAAGACCCATCTACATCCGATGGCTTTTACACCAACAGGCAACTCAACGAGATCCCAAACTTGGTTAGATGTCATAGAATCCATCTCATCCCTCATAGCATTATACCACAAATTTGATTCCTTAGAACTCATTGCTTGTGAAAACGTCTCAGGATCATTTTTGGCTCCAATGTTGTAGTCTGATTCTTATAGATACACTACATAATCACTAGGAATTGTTGTCTTTTTTACTCTATTAGATCTTCTTAATGTTGTTTGGTCATCTTGCTGAGGAACTTGTTTAACTGGTTCTTCACCAGTTTTTTCAATATCATCATGTTGTTCCTCACAAACAACTTGATCTACATGATCACTTTCAACAGCTTGTGGAACTTCAATCACTGGTTGTCTAACACCCATTTTAACTTGAGGGTGGGAATGACTACCAACCTATTACTTGTCCCAGAAGGTTCAACTTCATAGTGATCCCTTTTAGAAGAAATGTTCTGAAATTGATCACTTCCACTGATCAAGTCATTTTCAAGAAACTTTGCATTCCTTGATTCCACAATCCTAGTGTTGTGGGATGGACAATAGAACCTATACCCTTTAGACTTTTCAGCATATCCAATGAAATACCCAGTAATAGTCTTAGGGTCTAGTTTCTTCTCTTGTGGATTATAAATTCTTACTTCAGACGGGCATCCCCAAACGTGTATATGTCGCAAACTTGGTTTCCAACCCTTGAATAACTCAAAAGGTGTCTTTGAGACAGCCTTGGTTGGAACTCGTTTTAATATATACGCAGCCGTCTTAAGAGCATCAATCCATAAAAATTGAGGAAGCTTTATATTACTCCTCATGCTTCTCACCATGTCTAAAAAGGTTCGATTTCTTCGTTCTGCCACACCATTCTGATCCGGAGAACCAGGCATAGTGTATTGGGCAACAATCCCATGTTCTTGAAGAAATTTCGCAAATGAACCTGGTGCTTGTCCATCCTCTGTGTAGAGATACATATATCGTGAATGAAGTAAGTAGAGATACATATATCGTGAATAATCATCTATAAAGGTTATGAAGTATTTCGGACTATTTGCATCCATGTCTGGACAACATATGTCTGTATGTATGATTTCTAATAAATTAGAACTCCTCTTTGCACCCTTTTTAGACTTGTTAGTTTGCTTACCCTTAATGCAATCTACACAAGTCTCAAAATCAGCGAAATCCAAAGTACTAAGTACTCCTTCATTTACTAATCGCTTGATTCTCTCAATAGAGATATGTCCTAATCTCCGGTGCCACAACATAGAGGATTCTTCATTCACAATACATCGTTTTAACCCAACAGAAACGTGCATAGAAGTAGCATCGTTTTTCAATTCAATCGAATAAAGACCATCAACCAATTGACCACAACCAATAATTTCAGATTTATTTAGTAAATTAAAACCAAAGTCTGTAAAATTAAAATAAAATCCCAAAGGTGCAAGTTTAGAAACAGAAATTAAGTTTTTACAAAAACTAGGAACATAAAAAACTTTCTCCAAATGTAATTTAAAGCCACTACTTAAAACTAAGATGCACGTTCCAATGGCCTCTACATGTGAGCTCATCCTACTCCCTGAGTAGATGCACTGCTCACTTCCCACTGGCTTCCTTAGGCTTTCCATACCCTGCAAGGTATTAGAAACATGGATTGTAGAACTAGAGTCAATCCACCATGTATTATGATTCACATTAATCATATTAGATTCATAACAAACGAAAGTCAATGGTGTACCTTTCTTCTCAAACCAACTTTTAAATTTGGGGCAGTCCTTCTTCATGTGTCCTTTCTTTTTACAGAAGAAACACTTTGACTCCTTTTTAATTGTTGGTTGAGTCGGAATCTTTCCTTTATTGGTGCCTACAGACTTCTTCCTTTCCTTTCCAGAAGTAGAAGTAGTCAAATTTACCTTCTCACCCTCTTCCATTATCAATCTCTCCTCTTCTTGAACACACATGGTCATCAATTCATTAATAGATCATTTATCCTTATGTGTGTTGTAGGAGATTTTGAAGGGTGTATACTGTTGAGGTAGGGTGCACAAAATGAAATGTACCAGGAAGGATTCATACATGGTAACTTCCAGGGTTTTCAACTGAGCCACTATGTCCCTTAAGCGCATGATATGTTCACGCACACCTCTCGTTCCAGTAAGCTTAATGGAAGAGAATTGCATAATGAGTGTGCTAGCAAGCGACTTCTCCGAGGTCGTAAACTGTTCATCAATGGCTTTCAACAAATCTCTGACCTTATCATGCTGGTCAACTGAACCCCGGATACTAGCGGATATGTTAGTTTTTATGAACATAACGGAGAGGCGATTAGATCTCTCCCACTTTTCATAAAGATCAACAGCATCAGGTTCGCTAGTTTCAGTAATAGCCAGTGGCTCATCCTTCCTTATAGCATAGTCAATATCCATCCAACCCAAATGAAGGAGAACTCTTTCCTTCCAAACCTTATAATTATCACTTTTCAAAATTGGAAGGTCACAAGAAATATTCATAGATTGTGAAACTGCAAATAAACACACATGCTCATTAAGAAAATTTGAGACTAAACAAATGCCATGTTTTGCCAATGCAAATCATGTCTCAATATATGAATCTAGTGACACAAAACTTGCCTGTGGGCTAAAGTCCTATTCAATTAGATTCATCATGCAACTTTATGATAAAACTATTAAATCATGTTATTTTCCTTAATTCCTGTGGGTAAATTAAGAAATATAATTTAATATTTTATCCTAATTAATCATACAAATACAACGAAATTCCTGTGGGTAGATTTCATCACATTACATATGATTAATCACAATTAATATTTCTAATGTGATTATAAATTTAGCATATAATTTTACTTAATTAAAGATGTTGTGGCTATTCTCTAATTTAATAAAATTATATTAATCACTTAACATTCAAAAATAATTTTTTTGCATAAACATACTTAATAATGCAAATATGCTCAATATTGAATCGTAAAAAATTACATGTATACCAATTCAAAATAACATTGTACGTATATCCATTCAACATGTAATAAACTTTAAAAGATTAAATCCAATGCATATCAGTATTTAACATAATATTGCATGTTCAGCATAACTTAGATACACACAATTTTAAACAGTTTGTGCATAAATGATTTATCCTTCAGAAGTTATAAATACACATGAATTGCACTTAATAAACAATTAAATTGTAGTAGCTTAGCAGCAAAGGGAGTCCTTTCATGCTGCATGGCAAGGGTTCAAGGCAAGCCCAAGGTGTTTTTGTTTCATTTATGCGTTCATTTTAATCAATTAAAAACGAAAACAAGAAAGAAAAAGCTTCCACTAAGATTCGAACCCACAACAAAGAGGTAATATAAACCACATCTACCACTTGATTAAGTCACATTTTGTTTAATATTGTTAGTTTAAAATGTAGATTAACAATTCCAAGACAGTTAACAAAATCCGCAAAACTTCGTCTTCAACCTCTAGCGGCGGGTCATAAAAACAATGATTATTACCTCGATTTCGAAAAACCCACACCATTATATGCATTTTAGACACCCAAAAATATGTTTTAAATCATAGAAAAATTAGAAAACTTATATCATTCCTAATTTTGATGTTATTTTGAATTAAGGAGGTCTAAAACACAACACCCATGTACTCAGAAAATAAACTCCGCATAGGAACGACTCAATAAGCAAGACAGAGGTACAAATAGGCTCTGATACCAAATGTAAAAATACGCATATACTGATCTAAACATGCAAATCAATTTAAATGGCATATTCAAATCAAACAGCAGAAATTAAAAATATTACAAGCGTACCTCCAGCCATTGCAAATTGAACGCAAAGCGGCGCACACACGAACCTGAAAGACAGTTTTGTTCTTTAGACCCTTACTCACTCTGAATAGATGATGTATTTTTTTGAATAGAGAAGTGAGTTTGGTGATACAAAACTGAGAGCACCTCATCCTATTTATAGAGTCTGTCGATCACAGAGCTCAACTTGTTATCAGAACTAGGAAGTTACCAGTACGTGTGAGATAAAGGATGAGTACGTGATTTGTTACTGAAGGTGGAGGTGGTTGCAAATATATTTGCAAAGATATGGGTTGAATGTGGATGGAAAATGGATCAGATTCAAAAATAATTAAAATTTTCAAAATAATAAAATATAAAAAGAACGTGGAACTTGAACGTAACGTGCGCTTCCAACAAGAACTACACCTTTCAAATTAAAGTCACCAAAATGTTGATAATATGTCAAATTTTTTTACATGGAGAATGATGTATCATGTAATATATCTCTATTCTCTACCAGTGCCACATAATGAGTAAAATAAGCTCTTTGTCTCACTTAGGTAGTTTTTTATACTAAGCTACTTTCCCTCTAATACATTGCTAGCTGCCAAAAAACAGAATGAAAACTTTAGCTGAAAACACAAACTATAATAGAGTAGTAAATCAAAGGTCCAACATGCACCCTCTGATTATATTGGTAGAATTGGTTGATCACTTGATCTACTCAGCACCTAACTAGTTTCAATTTCAACCATATATAATTTTCTTAATAGTTCCAAATGGAAGTGGAGAAAGTAAGGTCCTCGTTTATGTCATATGCTTCAAACTGGATTTCTTCTAATGCATGATAATTATCTACAACTCCACGGTCATGCTCATGCATCTCCATCAATTCCTCCCAGTTAACACTACTCATATCATCAGAAAACACTCCAGGTTGTTGTTCACTCTGATCATCTCTTGATACTGCTTCAGACACTGTTGTTGAACTTCCTGAGCTATCAGTTTTTTCTTCCTCTCTTTCCTCCTTTAGTATTCCCATCTGCTGAAGAAACTCAAGTAGGTCTATCTGGGGCTTCTCAAAATCACCACCAATAATAGTTTTCTGTGATGAAACTTGAGAATTACCCTCTTGCAGTGGAGGAACAAGAGTTTCTGCATGGTTTTGGATGTCTAAGTTTTCAAGTTCCACCACAACCTTTGGATGAGTGGATAATGAACTAGCATGCGGTGATGATTGATTTTGACTTGTTGCAACCACCCCATTTTGCTTGAGCTCTTGCAGCCTCTGGTGGATGACATGGACACTAGGTTGAGCATTGAGGTTGAGCAATCCACCACTTGAGGGAAACATTGAAATGAAGTTCTTGGAAGGGAACCAATTGAAGTACTTGTGAGATTTTGTGGTGGTGATGGTGGAATTTGTGAAGCTTGCTGTTGGTTGAATTTTTTGCATCATCATCACGTTGGGGAGGTTAAGGTAAGCATCAGGGCCGTAGAGTCTCCTTGCAGCCTCATCATAGGCCAAGGCAGCTTCTTCTGCTGTGGCAAAAGAGCCAAGCCAAAGCCTTGTTCTCTTTTTTGGCTCTCTTATCTCAGCCACCCATTTTCCCCATGTTCTCTGCCTAACACCTCTATACTCACATGAAGAGTTTTGAGGGCCACCTTTGCCCCTTGTTGGCCCTTTCTTCCATGGCTTTTGTGGAGACATTTTGCAACCTTCCATGATGGGAATTGAGCAATGCAAGGTGGTGGAATTGATGCATGATGTGGGAGGAATGGAGCGGGATTTGTAGGCGCAAGAGTGGAGTTTGGTGTTAAATGTTGTCACGTTTGGAGAAGTGGCCATGTGACCGTTACTTAGTGAAGGCAAATATTGTTTCAAATTGAAAGTAATCTTGATCGCTGGATGGGTATAACATTGTAAGCGACAAAGTTCTTTTTTCTGAATATTTAATGTAGTTAGGATCCAACCTCTGACACATTTAATTAAGTTAGAACAACCTTATTAAAAGAAAATATTACTTTAAATTCTAATTTTTTTTCTTAAATATATTTCACATTATTCATGTTTGAGAGTCTTTAGTCCCAAAACTAAAACTTACATTTTTTAGTCGTTAAATTTATGAAATATTTTATTTAGTCTCTCCTATAGTAGAAAAATTGTCACAAATTATATATTTAAACTATAAAAAATGGGATAAGAGAGATTAAAAAAGTATTTTATAAATTTGAAGACTTAAAAAATAAATTTTAATTTGAAAGACTATGAAATAATCCTAAGTTCAAGGGAAAATTTGAAGACTTAAAAATAAATTTTAATTTGAAAGAACAAGAAATAATCCTAAGTTCAAGGGAATTAAAACTTTTTTTAATTTTTTTTTAACCAAGAGTATTTTTGTCTGGGCTGAATGAATTCTTTTGTTGTTGTGAACTTTGCATATTACACGTGTTGATTATTGGAAATATGAGATTGCATGGTCTTAACATGTGGTAGATAAGTATACACTTTTGTTGTCTAAATCTAAACATAAGATAACTTGTTTCACAAAGGATATAGTCAAACTGAAAAACTGGAAAAAGATAAACTTTTGAATAACTTCTTTCACGAAAACAGGGTTCTTGAAATTAAGGTCTAGGCGCTTTTTAATTGAGCAACCTAGTTATTTTGGATATCTGTTTTGCTTCTGGAAGTCACGGGTAATGGATTGCTATGACATACCCACGATTATTCAAGCCTATTTCAGCATTCCAGGAAAAAAAAAAAGAGCCTATTTCAGCATTGCTTTGGTTAAATAAAGACAAAGAAAATTTGGTCATTCTTAGTATGATTAATTAACGATTGTTTAATTACAGCTTAGTCAACCTATGATTTTGAAAATGATAGCTGACGTAGTTTTAACGGTGCTTCGTCTTAAGCGTCATCTTAAAGTTCACATGGCATACTCTACAAAACACTAATCATCTTGAATTGTAAAATACACAAGTTTATTTCGTTTCTCATGTCCAAAAATATTAATTAATAGAAATGTTAAAAGATAAGGGGTTTTTTATTTGTAGGTAAATAATTAAATTTGTCCGTTAAGGTGTGAGTTGTAATGACAAATTGATTATTGAAAAATAAAAATTTTAAATTTATTAGTACTTGTGTAAAAGTAAGATAAATTAATTTTATAGATAATTCGATGAATAATTAATCGATTTCTAAACATAATTTAATGTTAAATTAATTATTAAAAAAAATATAATTTATTATTAAAATTGATCATTAAATATTATAATTTAATATATAATAAAATAATCTCATAAATTTAATAATATAATTAATTTATTAAATTTTTTTCATATTTGTGAATTAAATTTTTATTTTTCACATTGATTAATTTATCATTGTTTTACACTTTTAACAAAGAATTTTACTGTTTAGATCCTCGATGAGGAAGATAGCAAAAGGTTATTAAATGTTAGGCAGTGACTAAAGTATAAATCGCAGTTTTTTTTCCAAGTAACTGTGAGTGCTTTGAATGAACACTGACACTCGTCCTTGGATTCTATACATTAGCTGAATTTGTCCTCGAACGGACAAATTACAAGAAAGATCCACCTCAACATTTTCCAATTTCACGAGCTACATTTCACATGTTTTCCTGCTATACACAACCTGATTCTCGAGACCCAGAGTTGTTCACCTTTATCCCATGCTTTGCCTCTCTAATCTATATGCCTCCTGGCTAATGGTTATGTCATCTGAGAATAACATTCTTATCATTTAAGCCTCGAAAAATGGTCACTTAAAACAAAAATAAAACATTGCTGACAAATTTAGATATGACAATGAATGAAGCTATTGCAACCGTACGTATGACATAATTATACTTAGGGTTATTACAAGACAAACCGGTAATAGATGATCCGAGGAGGAAAAGATTGAAATAAAATAGAGGAAATATATACACTTGTGATTACATGAATCACCTGTATAAAACATATGAAGAGATATACAATTAAGATTTCACTACAAACTTATACAAGCGACCATTTTTTTTGTGAAAATTTGCACCAATAATTGATTTTAAATGGTCAGATAAACCAACGTTATCATTGGCAGTCAGATGGTCAGAGCTAATCAACCTTATCAGAAAATGGCATGTAAGTCACAACTTCCATGATTCTCTCTTTTCTTGGCACATCTTGCAACTTTCTTGTTATCTAATTAAGATAAATCTCTTATGTAATGTATAATGCAGATCCCATTATCAAATCTGGAATTGGCTGGACCATAGCTTTTGAAATGGGATGTTTATCTTTTCATAAAGCCCAAAAGATCTGGCACTCTCAAATGTCACTCAGAGAGTCCGTTGATGACATTTATACATTTTAGTTGAACGTTTTTGAGATAAAAAGCTTGAGTGTGTGTTCACTTAGCCGAATATTTCATTAATAAAAAGCTTTTGAGATTTATATTAATAAAATATTCAACTAAGTGAACAATTTTTTTTTTATCTCAAAAGCTATCCACCAAAATATATAAATTTCATAAAAGGAGACTCATTTGGAAGTGTGAGATCTTTTGGATATATATATATATATATATATATATATATATATATATATATATATATATATATATATATATATATATATAAAAAGAAGGATTTAAATTATATCGATATAATCTAAATAATTATTATATCATTTTATAATTTTTGGCATAAAATGTGATTTTTAGCGATCCTACTATTAAATTATATTTATATATTTTTAAGATTATTTATGTGAAATTTTATTAAAATTAAACGGTAACAAGAAGTTAATTAAATGATCCATACTTTAGTATATTTTGTAAGATATATATTACGTTAATTTTTATCTGTATCAATGAGATAAGAAATAATTTTTAATTAATATGAAATTTTATATGCATGATCTATATGAAAAAAACTTTTAATCTGACGGTGAATTTTAAAAAAACATTACTCAAATGAAAATTATTAACTAATTATATACCGGGAAACACTAGGCTTGCTTGGGGTTTGCTGTAAGTCAAAATAACCAATCAAATTAGAATGGCCAAAATAGTATTAGTCCTTACCACAAGGTAATTATCACACATTTGCATCATAAATCAGTAATTGATTTCCTTCATTATACTTCAAACAAAGATCTTGTTCTGCCTGCTTTTTCATTTCAAGGTTAATCTTTTCACCTTGATACACAAAATCACAATCACCTGATACCTCTACCCCACAACCATTCCCAGTATGATCTGGAGCTTTAACACTACCATTTTGCTGCTGTGAGCATTCAATCTTCAAGTTATAGATCTGTTTCGTGTTTAGACCGGAGTATACTTCCAGAAATCTTATGTTGGATTCCATCCGCAAGTGCAATATGTGGAATTGACTCAACCTGTAGTTGCTGAGAATTTTCACCTCCAAATGTATGTTGAGCTATGAAGCACTGTGACATCGACATCAGACATGACACGACTAATATTTAAAATATAGGACACTAGAACACCGCTTACACAAACAAAGATTTTAATTAAATAAAATACGAGTAACATATAATAAAATATCTAAATTAATGATTTATTCATCTTTTGAAACCAACCTTATATGTTTTTTCAAGTGTATTAGTTATATAAAGGTGACAACTTAAGTGTTCAAGCTAACAAAAATATTTTTTGAATCATACACATAATAAGAAGTGTTGACAAGTGTCAAACAAGTGTTTGAGTGTGTTGGTGTCAAAAACATGTCCAATACGATAACATTTTGAACAAAAGAGGTGTCCCTGCTTCATAGATGTTGAGGCATCAAAGTATCGTTAAAAGGAATACTTGATTCATCAAGAAAGACTTCAATATGGCTGCTGAATTGTGTTTCCGCATGATGTTCTCCTTGCTCAAAAACTAGAAGAATGCTTCACGTTAAATGTGCTGACACTTTATGCTTGAGTTGAGAAACTGAATTTTCTTTCTTAGACTCAAAACGTGTACATGTATAATATAACATCCCGTTTTTCGTAAAATAAATATAAAAAGTTTTATTTAAAAATTAATAGAGTTTTAAGAAATTAAATAAATGAGAGAAAAGATTTTTTGTTAATTAAAATAAGGGTTTCATAGTATTAGAAAATAAATAGAGTAAAATGATGTTTTAAAAAATAAAGGATGTTTTAATTGGTTATTTATTCAATGAAAGAGTAAAATATAGTTCTTTTTTTATAAAATACTAAAATAAAGAAAAATAGAGTAAATAATAAGTTGAGAGTATCCTAGCTATAAATAGAGACATATTAGGTTAGTTTTTACATTTAAGTTACGTCCATACGCTCTCTCTTCCTCTTAAATTCGTTTTTCCTTCTTTCTCTTCCAAAACCCTATATTTTCCCTCCATACACCCAAACATGTCCCAGTAAAACTACCAAACTCGTTAACCATTGAATCATCGTGAAATTTGGACACCACCTTCAGAACTCATTTTTCCATATTTCCACCGTTGAAATTTGCAAAATAATGTCTGTAGAGAGAGAAATGTCCCTCACATGGAGACAATGAAATTGAGGCTTCAATCCCCTCTCCTTCTCTCTAATGCTTGGAAATCCTAGCAGAGCAACAAGAAGAAAAGCTTGAGGAATTTTAGGGAACCACAAGAGACGCCGCTATTGCTGGCAAACTACACATGTGAGCCCGCTTAGAGGTAAGGGATGAGTTTATCGCAATTTGGGTTAGAATGAACATGTGTAGACATCCTTAGAGGATAAAATTAGGGTTTATATTGGGATGTTTATGATTATAATCACGAGATTGTTATGTTTGACTGGCCAATTAATGTCCTAATGCAAATTGGTTGATAAAATTGGGTGCTCTTAGTATTTTTTTTTTGTGTTTTTGATTCCTTTGATTTTGATATGATTATGTGAAATTGTTTGAGGGATTTCACTCCCCATGTTGTGAGAAACATTTTTGTATAATTTGTTTGTGTTTTGGATAAGATTTACTAGATTATCGTGATAAATTGTTATATTGGGATCATGAAATTGTGATTAAGATTGTGCGTAAGTGATAAATTGAATATGTGATGAATTGTGAGATACATGTGTATTGATATATTGTATGTATTGAGTTGTGAGCTATGAATTGTATAATCACACAACTGTAAGATCCTTTAAGGGAGACAAGTTAATGTGCGATGAGTATTGTGATAGGATCCACTGTGGGAACCCGACAAGTTGAATCACTTCAAGGTGTGACGAGTTAAAATGAGTTTGAAAATAATTAAGTAGTTGGGTGTATTACATAGTTCATAGGTAATGTCTTTGTTTGTGTCATGTATATATTAATAGTGTGTGATGTGTATATGATTCATGAGGTGTGATAACATGTTGCTTTGGGATTATAACATTGTGATTGAGATTGGGTGTGTGTGATAAGTTGAGTATGTGTTAAATTGAGATATCACATGTGTATTGAGATGTTGTGAGCATTGAGTTGTGAGTTATGAACGGTACAATCACACAACTATAAGACCCTTTAAGGGCGACGAGTTAATACACAATGAGTATTATGATGGGATCCACTATAGGAACCCAACGAGTTGAATCACTTTGAGGCGTGACGAGTTAAAATTATTTTGAGAATAATTGAGGAGTCGTGTGATTTGTATAGTTCATAGATAAAGTCTGGGTGCTAAAATGTTTTATGGGTTGGACCTGAATCAGGAGGGAGAGACCCCGACAAACTCTTTGGAGTCTAGGCCTTGGGGGTAAATACACTCGGTTTGAGTACTCCTTTAAGCATGTGTCGATCCCACATGATTGGAGCATTCTCGTAAAACAGTGTGACTCTGACCGGTCTCCCTATGATTTTACCTAGTGAGAGTGACCTAACTTATCAATGTGTGGTTTGTCTTGTCATGTACTCCTAAGCGCTCGATGATATTTTTCACTGACATGGTACCACATTGCATATAGGATTGGGTCTTAGTGTATTTGTTGCGTAACGTCTATGTAATGATCATTGTAAGTTGTTACGTGATGGTGGGTAATGAATTGTGTGAGTGCGAGATGTTGAGTTGTACTTGAGATGTGTTGTTCTGAACACGTGATTAATGTGAAGGTGTGGAATGTGATTTTGTGATTAAATCATTGGGACAAAGTGATGTTACGCAATGAGTGGTAACATGAAGTGAATTGTGCTAAATTGAGTTTGTTATACTTATATTACATATATGTGCTTTCGTTTATCTCTACCTATTTAGGAATGTGATAACTCACTCCGTATGTGTTTTTTATGTTTGAATTCTATGATGATCTCGAACCTTGTGTTTGTGGGAGCAGATGGTTAGGTGGACGACTTTAAAGAACCTCATGCTAGAGGACGTTGGGACATAACGCTCTGATAGGATGTGGTATTGAGACATGAGTTTTTATATTATTTGCATAATGTTCTGAACATGTTACTTTATGTTATTCTTGTGCTTAACTTATTTCCTTTTTGTAAAAATTGGATGGCCTCAAGGCCATATCTAGGAATTTCAGGGCCTTAGGAGAAAATTAAGACAGGGGCCTATGTTATAATGTTAATATAGACTAATAATTTTTATGTTATTTTTCTAACTTTTTAAGCTACAAAATTATTTATTAAAGTTTTATAATCAAGTAACTCTAGCATCTCACTCTCAATAGATAACATGGCTAATTCATTCAATCTATCTTATAGCATGGTTGATCTCAAATATGATTTAATCAATTTTAATTTTGAAAAGCTTCTTTCAGTGGTCGCAACAATTACAAGTAATGTTAATAGTATCCTATAAGCAATGTATGTATTTGGAAAAGAACCTAACCTTTTTATATAGTTCATTATTTTTAATGGTGTGTTAATTTCATTTGTTAGAACTTCTTTCAATAACTTTAATTCTAAAAACAAATCAAAACCATCAATGCTAGAATGGTCCTCAAAACTCAATCTTTTCAAGATTGATGTAATATATTTTCAATTCATCTACACTCAAAGTTTTAAATTTATTTGAATCAAATAAAAATCCAAACATGTTTTCATATTCTAAAAATTGTTCAAATCGACTCTCAATAGAAGAAATAGATTGATCTAATATATACAAAAAATAATCAACACGAAAAGAATCTTCAGCAGAATGAGCTATCTCATTACTAATAATGTCATCAAAATATTTTTTCCTATGAATCTTATGTTTTTCATTGAACTTGGGCTCTATATCCATTTCAATAGTCATTTCTTTGGTGGATTCTAATGCAGATGCAAAACCATTTTCCCTATAATTTTTCAAATAAGTTATAAGGCCTCTTAAGTGATCTATAACAACATCTATATGCATATCTTTAGATTGCATAATCTTACTTACAGAATTCACAACAAAAAAGTATAGCATACCAAATATTCATTCCCAATAAAAATTCAAAATTCTCCATCTCATAAGTTGCTAAACATATGGCTTCACTCTTTATCTTAGGATCTTCACTAAATGATCATAAGATAAAGAATGATTTAACTGAACAAATGTGTCCCTTATTTTTGGTGCTTGAAACTTTATGGCTTTGACACTTTCAATTCTACATTCCTATCTAGTTTGAAATAGTGATTTAACTGAAAACTTAGATACATTTTCTTGTAAGATTTTCCACTGTTTGGTTGAAGAAACAAACAAAGAATAAATGCGTTGCAAAACTCCAAAAAAAAACAACTCTTGTACGTGAATTGGCCATATCACCTAGAACTAAATTCAAATTATGACAACGCATGGAGTATAATATGATCTAGGGTTTATGTCTAACAATTTCTTTTGTACTCCTTGATTTTTACCTTTCATATTAGACCCGTTATCATACCCTTCCCCTTTATATCATTAATATCAAGATCATATTTTTTTAATAACTGAGTAAGTTCCTCAAAAAGACCTTTTCCTATTGTGTCATTAAATTGTAAAAACTCTAAAAAGTATTCTTCTATTTTGATGGGACCACTGAAAGTATCAACGCACCTCAAAATAAGAGTTATTTGCTCCTAATGGCTTACATCTGGAGTACAATCAAGAATGATAGAAAAATATTTTGCATATTTAACTTTTTTTTATTTGAGAAGCTAACAGTTCTATACGTTCATTGTGTATAATCTTACAAGTAATGATTATGAAGGTTACCATTTTTTATACGCTTAACATGCTCTTGCATAACTGGATCAAATTTCGCTAACAACTCAATCAAGCTCAAAAAGTTTCCATTGCCTTTTTGGTATATTTTTTCATTTGTCCCATGAAAAGCTAAGTTGTTTTTGGAAATATATTTAATTATAGTTATAATCCTTACCAAAACCTTCTCCCAATGTTCCTTCTCCTTGTTAATTTGTTCTTGGATCTCCTTATCAATTATGTTTTTCTTTCTCAATCTTGTTTATAATTCGATCCATTTATCCATATTAGTTACATGTTAATAACTTGTTTTGTGACTCTTAAGCTTGGAACCAATATTTTTCCAATCTCTAGTACCTTCATTAACTAATTGATTAGCAATACAAACACTACTTTTTGAGCAAAACAACTTATAGCAAAAACAATACACTTTATCTAAATCCTTTGAATACACTAGTCATCTTCGATCATATTTTTCTCCATTTGGCATTACTTTTTGGTAGTAAAATGAAGAAAAATGTCTATTATTTTCATCTTTTGGATACTGCATATCATTATATCTAATTGGACCATTGTCAACAATTAAATCTCTAAAGTTTTCATCAATATTTGTCCATTGTCTTGGATCATAAATATTTTCAGAAACTTCTTTTGATGTACTATTGAGCTCCTTATTTGTTTCTAAACTATCTTCTTATAATTTTTCATTATCCTCTTGTTCTTGACTAGGATTAGGACTATTCATATTGTTAAGATTTTCTACCTCTTGAATGTTTTTATTATCAGTATTTTGCTTTACCGTATTAATATTATTTGAAATTTCTAGATGAGAATTTTCTGCCATATTTGTATGTGTTGAACTAGTTGTAACATCCTTTTTATGAATAGTAACAAATTTATGAAGATCAATTTTTAAATTCTTCTATTTTTTTATTTCTTAAAACGTGATGCATACTTTCTATTTGACATATTCTACTAATAGACTAAAATAAAAATAACAAGCAAAATTATTTTAAAATTAAAAGAAGATAATAATGAAACAATAAAACCTGAAAAGTGAAAAAATAAATATGTGAATGAAAATTTCTTTAAGCTATGACTATGCACCGTCATATCTACGAGTATCCAAAATCCAAATCGTAGTGACAATGACTTTGCTTGCACCTACAATGATAAACAACAACAAAAAAATGAGATGTAACAATTGTAATTTGTAAATGTTCATTCAATTTAATTTATATTCAATCAATTGCTTTATAAATTAAAATGCAAAGCAAATGAGTGAAATGATCAAACCTATTCAGAATTTGAGATGCTAGCAACGTTTGTGAGTATCCTCTTCGGCTCTTCCTGTCACTTGGAGATGGAGTATTGGAGTTGGTCACTTGGTGTGGGGTATACCAATTCACAAATTAGAATATGATTATATGAAAGTTGAAAAGTTAAATAATTGCTTCAATGTAGTAGTAGAGAACTGAGAATAGAGAGAATGAGAAAGACTAGAGAGGAAACAAAGAGGTTGATTAAAAAATGACATTTTTTTGTCAAAAGAAAATTAAATTGCATTAATGTTGGAACCGTACAAGTAACCAATAGGGATTATATGCTCAGCTGCTGAGAAATTTACTGAGTCACTCTTGAGTGACTTTTCATTTGCAAAAACTAAAAAATGGACTGTGGGCTTTTAAAAAATAATTTATATTAATAATACTAATATTAAAAAAAATGGGGGCCTTATAAATTTGGGGGCTCTAGGCCATGACCTTAGTTGCCTTGTTGAATGTCCAGCCTTGGATGGTCTTGTTTTGGACCAGAGATGTTTTCATACCCTTATTTGATAAGTTTTTAATTTGATTATTAACGTGGATGTAAATCTTTTACTCACGTGAAATCTTTATGTTCATTGAATATAATCAATTTAATTAATTCCACATTTTCATGTCGGGGTAAAGGCTGTCACATGTAACATTTAAACCTCTTTGAATCTTTAAAGAAATCATCACATTCATTTTCACAAACATGCTTTTCATGAAGGTATTTTGTAAGACGATCACCCGCTTAGTAATCCCTACTCCTCTTAGAGGGTGAAAAATTACTATAAGCAAGCATTCTTTTGATGATTTATTCTCATTCTCTAACATTCTCATTTTCTAAAATTAAGGTCATTGAGTTCTCTTTATCTACCATTTTTTCTGTAGTAGTGGAGTTCTCGACATCCTTATCTGAATGATCATCATGTTAGCCATCATTTGCAAGCACTATATAGTTGTTGTTTCGAGCAAATATGACAAATGAAATACTGAGCCCAAAAACAACAAAAGTAACCTTTTCATTGTTTTGGGTACAAATCTTTGAAAACAAAATATAAACTAAAAATAATGTGACACTTTTGTAATTGTTTATGAACACAATAAATAAAACAGGAAATGTTTCTAAAAACAAATAGTAGCTCAATAATGACTAATGAGTAACCAAATTAGTTCAAATAGCTTCTAAGATTATTACAAAGTAAACTTTGACACTTACATTTTGAAGGTGAATTAGTGAGTTTGGGTGAATGTTTGCAAACTTGATTTGGGTTATGTCAGACCCTAATTTCATCAAGGTATAATGTTTTTATCATTCGAATATCATGTTTTGATCATTGTTAATCAAATTACGGTGTTTGGCACCAGTTGCAGCGCAAGGCCGAGGGGTCGCTCAGGGTTGATGTTTGATTGTCAGATCTGGAAATAAAAGCCATAAGGAAAGGGACAAAATGATCATTTTCTGGAACTTTCTAGACCTAAACTCACCCAGGCTGGCATCTGGCTCACCCGGACCATGGGAAAGCTTCAGCCTTAAGCAACTAGCTCGCCTGGGCGAGTTGATACCTTGAAGCCTAAGCAACTGGCTCGCCCGGGCGAGCTTCCCTTGCACCAAATGGATTTTTCTATAAATAACCATGTAGTGGGAGAGGTTAAGGGGGTTTTGGAACTGAAGAAAATAGAGGAAAAACAAAAAAGGAAAAGGATTAAAAGAAAAGTAAAGCCGAGGCGCTACAGAATCGCGACTTGGATCATTTCCTTCGCCATTTCTCTTGTGCCCTGCGCATCAATCGGTTAGTTTTTCTTAAGGATCGAGTGTAATCTTTGTACCCTTAGGTATCCCTCTTGATGTTATATATGTAGTCTTTTCTACCCAAATATCACTTGAGATCATTTCAAGGTCCAACGCCTTAACCACTCTTTGTTTGCAATTAAAATAAATCTTTAAACAAAAAACATAAAATCAATTCAACACCTAAACATTCTTACTTAAAGAACTACGTAGGTTTGAATTCCTCATTGCACCTTGGGATACGTAGGAGCAAGGGCAACCCCTTGTTAATTCAAAATAATAATAATAATAATAATAATAAAAGGGAAAATATATAATTTTGAAGTCACGTTTTGCACATTCGATTAAAGGCTGTCGTCCCTTGTGACGAGCGCGTGGGTGCTAATACCTTCCTTATGCGTAAAAAACTCTCAAACCCTTCTTTTCAAAATTCGCAGACCTCTTTTTGGTTTTTCTAACGTTTTCCTCAAATAAATGTTGGTGGTGACTCACACTCGTTTTCTCCCTAGGAGACGAACGTGTTTTCTTTTATTTGCTTTCGCCATCTCGTCGCAAGTTAGGTTCGATAGATTGCGACTCCACTAGGGACACGTTAGAGAGTTAAGTCATTTGATCGAGTGTGTAATTTTATCGTGACCTTTTATTTATTTATTTTTCCTTTCTCTTTAATCCCTGCATTATGCTTATGTTTGTTAAAGTTTCATTCCATTACCGTTCATTTTGCAGTTTAGCTTTAAACTCATTTCCTTTATTTGTTGTTTCGCTCATGTTTGTATATAACCTTTGCTATGTTGTTACTTGTATCTTTGTATCTATTACCTTTGTAGTTAGAAATAAGTTGTGCCATTAAATCCTAGGATAGACAACATGTGCTATACTTCTTGTATCTGTCTGGGAATTTTCTAGTTGTTTTGCAGGTGGGGTTGGGTAATTCTTAGGTTGCTTCATTCACACACGACACTCACTTTTTGCACACACTTTGAGATATTGGGCCCTATACCCGGGTCTATGTTAGCCATAGGGAATGGAGGTTGATTTATGGTCATGCAGGGTCTCCAACTCGCTTGCTAACAGTGAAGCCTCATCTAGTGTTTTCCTCTTTTGGTGATGCATTGTTGCTGGTAGTCCCTACCGCCACAGTGTTGTTACCTAAGAGGATGATATCTCTAGAGGCCGGTCAGGTTACATGAAACTACCCTTGGGAGTTGTCACTAGATAGTGAACTTTTGGATCCTATCCGTTAGGTTCCTGAATTAGGGACACAAAGCAAACTCATCATGTCTTGTTTTCTTGATCGCATCATGCATCTCTTCATGGCATCATAATGGACATATCATTCCCGCATTTATCATTTATCATATTCATGCATTGCATTTGCGTAAGTCATTGCTTTGTCATACATATTCATTTAGCATGTTTTTGTTCAGCCAATTACATACATTCCGTTATCATCGTTCGAATGTTATGCATATTCTTGCCGTATAGTTGCTCATGCCTTGCATTCCCTTCTTCATCGGCTAAAGTCACAATGAAGTAAGAAAAGGATTTTATCAAGTCAAGGCCAAAGTATGGAAGTAACCAACTTGCAAAAGTTGGGGCAGAAGATGGGTCGAGTTTACATAGCTTCTTTGACTACTGCCAACACATGATTGAGTTAATAACTTACAAAATTTGGAACCGTTGATGTGTCCATGTTTTATTTTCAGTTGCATTTTGACTCTGACGAGATTTAATGAAAATTATAGTTGATTCGACCCTATGTTCTACTGAATATCCTGTTTAAAATTCACAATACTTCAGCAACATATCATTCACATGCATTCATACTTGTTTGTCTTTCCACATTGGTTGCATTGCTCATTGCATTTTTTCTTTGAAATTGGAATCGTAATCATTGTAACCAAAGAGAAAGATCACACTTTATGACACCCTTACCAAACGCGTGCCAAGGCCAGAATAATAAGTGAAATCGAAGAAGTACATGAACAAATGAAGGCTGATATGGAGGCCATGAAGGAACAGATGACGACAATGATGGAAGCAATGATGAACATGAGGAAGATGATGGAGGATAACACTGCTATAGTTGTTGATGCGAGTACTTCTATTGAGATGGACCTGATTCACCCGACTGGTTTTAATCAAGTGAATCATCCAGTCTCAGATGTAGTAGGTCAAGGAGATGAGGTAACAAAAAATGCATACGGGCCTCATCATGTTCAGGTTCAGAGCAAGCATTCCTTCCCACCATATAGGTTGCCTCCTAATTATACATCGCCCACTGTGGTATATGTTTCTGGTGAGAATATCAGCAATTCTTTACCCATAATCATTAAGAATTAAGAACCCCAATCTGATCATGCATATGTCTCTCAACCCATGGGGGAAACATGTGAAGTTCCCCAAGACCGATCACACCCTGGCTGGGTTCGGGGTTTATCCAGGATATACCACTGAAGGGCAGGCATTTTCTGGCATTCCTGTGCTGAACGCTCCCGGAATATCTCAATATCGCCCTTATCACAACCCTTGCATTTTGTAAGGGGAGAGAGGCCTTCCACAGTACTTGAGAAGGAAAGGATTGAGCATATGGAGGAGAGGCTACGCGCCATTGAAGGAGGAGGAAATTATGCCTTTGTTGACATGGCAGAGTTGTGCTTGGTACCCGACGTGGTTATTCCTCCAAAGTTCAAGGTGCTAAATTTTGATAAGTACAAGGGAACCACTTGCCCAAAGAATCACCTGAAAATGTATTGTAGGAAGATGGGGGCGTATGCGAAAGATGAAAAGTTGTTGATGTGTTTCTTCCAGGAGAGTCTTGTTGGGGCAGCTATTACCTGGTACACTAACCTGGAACCTTCCCGAGTCCATTCTTGGAAGGACCTAATGGATGTTTTCATTAGGCAGTATCAGTATAACTCTGACATGGCTCTAGATAGAATGCAACTATAGAATATGTGCAAGAAAGACAATGAATCTTTCAAAGAATACGCTCAAAGGTGGAGAGATTTGGAAACTCAAGTAGTGCCCCGATGATGGAGAAGGAGATGATAACAATGATAGTGGACACGTTGCCAGTGTTTTACTATGAGAAGATGGTAGGTTCCATGCCTTTAAGTTTTGCAGATTTAGTTTTTGCTGGCGAGAGGATTGAAGTGGGTCTGAGAAGAAGGAAATTTGATTATGATGCTACTGCGAGTTCTAGTAATAGAAGACCTGAGATGAGTGGAGGGAATAAAAATGAGGGAGAAACCCATGTTGTGACTGTCGTTCCTACATAGCCAAATTCCCACTAGCCCCTTTAAATCCCATGTACCAATATCCTCCCCAACAATATCAATACTCAGCCAATATCAGTCCTTCCCATTACTCACCACCCTACCAACCAAGAACACCCAATCATCCACAAAGGCCACCCCTAAATCGGCCACAAAATCCACCTGTTGCACATCTAAGACCAAACACCACCCCTAATTCCAATCAAAACACAAACCAGGGAAAGAACCTTCTAGAAAAGAAGCCTGTAGAATTTACCCTAATTCCAGTGTCGTATGCTAACTTACTCTCGTATCTGCTCGATAATGCAATGGTAGTCGTGAGCCCATCAAAGATTCCTCAACCTCCATTTCCCAGAGGATACAACTCCAATGTGACAAGTGCTTATCATGGGGGAGTTCTGGGGCATTCCATTGAGCATTGTATGACCCTGAAACATAAGGTGCAAAGTCTGATCGATGCAGGCTGGCTGAGATTTGAGGAGGAGAATTTCTTGTGAATTCTGATGTCGTCAATCGATATTATGCATGATGCTTAGGGCAATTTGAAAGTGTTGGACAAGTGGCCTCAATAACTTAAGAGGGGGGTGAATTAAGTTTCAAAATTTTCCCACTAACAAATTTTAACCCCCTTTTAAATGATATATGATAGGCTCAGAATACAAAAGAAGAAGAAGAAGCAATCAATTTAATAATGTTCTTTTAAATGCGCAAGACAAAGTAAACTGCAATAAAATAACTGAGATAAGGGAAGAGAGAATTACAAACTTTCTTTATCCTGGTTCGACCACTTCCCATGCCTACGTCTAGCCCTCAAGCAACCCACTTGAGATTTTCCACTATCTCTGTAAATCCTTTACAAACTTTGAACACACCTTGGAATCCCTCACCCTTGTGTTCAATTGATTTGAAAGTGATTGAGCAATAGCTGTTTAGAGAGCATTTGACAATTAAGTTCTCTTTTTAAATCTCTCTCTTACTTTTCAAAGTCAGACACACATATATATAGGCCCATTGTGCCTTTTCAAAATGGTTTGAAGAGATGTGTCTTTTCAAAAAAGCTTTTCTGAAATTTTCTCACTAGTAATCGATTACAGAATTTTGGTAATCAATTACACAGTTATATTTCTGAAGAGTCATGACTTTGCAAAGGTTTTTTTTAATCTCTTCACTGGTAATCGATTACAAGATTCTAGTAATCGATTACACATATCAAAATTCAGATAGTTTTGTATCGTTAGTAAAAAAATATGTTCACAAGCTCTCTGGTAATCGATTACACAGTCTGATAATGGATTACCAGTTCAAAAATATCTTTTTGAACTGATTTAGCCTTTGATAAAAGAGTTTTTGATACTAAATATGTTGAGGTCAAACTAAAGCAATCAAATTGAGATTCTTTAAACAAACTTACTAAGTTCTTATCTTAGATTTACTTGATCTTGTTTGCTTGACCTTGAATTCATCTTGAAGCAATCTCTGTTTGCTTAACCTTGAATGTTTCTTGAAGCAATCTTGTTTGATTATACTTTGGCATCATCAAAAACCTGTATTCATACATTTATAGGAGGTTGTTGTTAGATGTTTCCAATGACTCATTAGGATTTTCAGGTTTATGCTATTACTGTAAACAACAGTCTCAATGTTAATAATATGGATTAATTTGATGTTGCTATCTCTCATTCTCTCACAATTACATCTTTGCTTATTTAACCTTCACTGGAATGTGAATGTACGTCGTTGGTTTGTTTGCTCAAGTGACTTGCGCTCCTGAGTCGATCTCTAAGTCCGCCCAAACAAAAATTGCACGTTCTACACATTTGGTGGGGGTGCCGTAAGCGATGAGTAAAGTTAAATAAACATTTGATTGATTGTGTTTGCAAATAAAAAATAAGAGGTATAGACATTCATGTGACCTCATCTTATCATTCTTAAATGTTGTCTTTCTTGAGAAAAAAATTAGTTGTGAAGAACAAGAGCCATTTGACTTAATTTGTCAATTGAAAATCCTTTAAATATTCTTGTCCTTGAAAATTCTTTTTCGAGAACCTGTACACTTTCTTTCATTTCTTCTTGCTACAAGGTCATGACAAATGACAACAACATATACCTCTGAACCCTACACTGGGGCAATGACAGCCACCATGCATGAGCTTCAAGCGAACCTAGGGGCAGACAAGAAGTCCTCACCCGAAAGGTTGAAAACCCAAAAGGATGGCCTGGGCAAAAGTTAGGGAAATGAAAAAAGAAAAAAATTCAGGGGCATGTTATCATAGGTTTCGTCCCAAAATCTAAATTGTAAAAGTCTTTAGTCAAGATTTGAAATGACACATGGTCGTGTTTCATCATCCCAAACACTAATTTATCCCTTGTTACCCCTTCTGAGCCAAAGCATATTTGTTTTCTTTAAAAAAAAAACAAAAAACCCTAAGTAGGAACCACCGCTAAACTGGCGGAAAGAGCAATGCAAACAACACATGCATGAGGCTTACCAAGTTCTAGGTTGGGCAACAATGATGTTAAGAAAAAAAGCAGAAAGCAAATCCGCCAAAGGCGAGCAAAGCAAAAGGAGACAAAAAAATCTCTAAATTTTACAAGGAAGGCACAAAAGTGCAATAAGGATTAATGTATAAGACAAATGGAGTAGAACCCAACCCAAAAAGTTGAAATGAATAAAAGTACAAGCAAGGCTATCAAGGTTCTTACTCAATATAACCCTTAAACACTCTTTGAGCCTTTCTGATCCTTTCTTTCATAGTTCTCTTACTCCCCGACCACGTTAGAAGCCCAATAAAGTCCATATGGATCATGTAATGACTAGTTTTGCTTTTAAGTTTGGATTCTAAAATGAAACCCGCACACGCTTGTGATTGCTAAAAAAAAGAATCCTCAAGGTTTTGCACTTTCACATTTGAGAAGAAAACGCATTCGACCAGGAGCTCGTGGAAAATGCCCAAAGACAATTGTGATAGTAGGATACATCTGATGTTAGTCGCTCATGCAAATCCCATAGGATTCCTTTCAAATCCAAGGGTAGCCTTCGTTATATAAATTCTCTTGGTCATCAAGTTTCAACGGGAATTACAGACCCTTGGCATCACTCTATGACCTTAAATCAGGAAAGTCTCACTTGGTCATATACCAAAGTGTAACAATGCATTGCCATCCTTCAATGGTGCATGTGATCGATCCCAAAGCCTTATATTTTCTTGTTGTGCAGAATGATCAAAGTTTTTAAACAAAAAGGGACGAACCCTAGGATCAATATTTCAGTTGATTAATTAAATGTCAAACGACTCCACTGCCGTCACCCTAAAATTGTCAAGTAATTAAATCAAAACACACACTCTGAGGGAGTCCCCAAAGAGATTTGCAAAAGATAGGATGAGGTTGCATGAGTTATCACATCTTTCAAAAAGAGATAGTCAATCTGTGTTTTTCACAAAAAAAAAGGAAAGAATGTCATGAGCATTGCACAATTTGCATGATTCCAAACCTTTTGCATTGCTAGATAAAAAGCCTACATTTTACTGCATTCCAAAACCTCTGTATTCCAAAACTCATGTTCATATCAGGCTATAAGTGCATTGATTTCTCTTTATATACCAATTTCCAAAATCCAATGTCCTACCTTTTGAGTTTAGGATGAGAGGCCCTCTCAAAGAGTCAACATCTTGCTTTCTTATAAGGTTAAGCCCTTGGGTACTAGTACCTATTGGCATGTTTCATAGGACTCAACGTCTTTTGCTTTATGTTTTCATATGACTCAACATCCTTTATTTTTGTTTCATAGGACTCAAAGTCCTGACCTTTATCTTTCATAGGACTCAATGTCCTCGCCTTTATGTTTCTATAGGACTCAAAGTCCTTGCCTTTATGCTTTCATAGGACTCAAAGTCCTCGCCTTTATGCTTTCATAGGAGTCGACGTCCTCGCCTTTATGTTTCCATAGGACTCAAACTCCTCGCCTTTATCTTTCATAGGGCTCAATGCCCTTTATCTTTATGCCCTATAGGACTCAACGTCCTCATCTTTATGTTTCCATAGGACTCAACATCCTCGCCTTTATGTTTCCAAAGGACTCAATGTCCTTGCCTTTATGTTTTTCATAGGACTCAATATTCTTTGTCTTTATATTTTCATAGGACTCAACGTCCCCTGCCTTTATGTTTCCTTGGACTCAACGTCCTTTGTCTTTATGTTTTCATAGGACTCAATGTCTTCTATTTTTATGCTTTACAAGACTTCAATGTCTTCTGTTTTTACGCTTTACAAGACTTCAATGTCTTCTGCTTTTATGCTTTTCAAAGACTTCAATGTCTTCTATTTTTACGCTTTACAAGACTTCAATGTCAATGTCCCCTGCTTTTATGATTTATAGGACTCCAATGTCCTTCATTTTGTGTTTTATAGGACTTCAAGGTCCTTTGTTTGGTGTTACAAGACTTCAATGTTCTTTTGTTTTTTCGGTTTCATTTTTTTTCTCTGGCATCCAGTTTTGAATAGCCAGACCGCTCGAATGAAATAAGTGTCATTATCTTTACTTATCTTTTATTTTCAATAAAAGATAAGTAAAGAAGGGCAACTATCATACCCTAATTTCATCCGGTATGATGTTTTTATCATTTGGATATGATGTTTTGATCATTGCTAATCAAATTACGATGTTTGGCACCGGTTGTAGCGCAAGGCCGAGGGGTCGCTCAGGGTTGATGTTTGATTGTCAGATCTGGAAACAAAAGCCACAAGGAAAGGGGCAAAATTGTCATTTTTCTGGAACTTTTTAGACCTAAACTCGCTCAGGCCAGAATCTGGCTCACCTGGGCCATGGGAAAGCTTCATTCTTAAGCAACCAGCTCGCCTGAGCGAGCTGATACCTTCAAGCCTAAGCAACTGGCTTACCTGGGCGAGCTTCCCCTGCACCAAATGGATTTTTCTATAAATAGTCATGCAAGGGGAGAGGTTAGGGGGGGGGTTCTAGAACTGAAGAAAATAGAGGAAAAACATAGAAGGAAAAGGAGGAGACGAAAGGTAAAGCCGAGGCACTGTAGAATTACGACCGTGGATCATTTCCTTCGCCATTTCTCTTGTGCCTTGCACAATGATCGGTTAGTTTTTCTTAAGCATCGATGATGTGCCATTATTTTCTCCTATTTCTTAACCCTTTTTGGACCATTTTAAGTACTGATTAGTCTTAATTGTCAAATTAATTAGACAGTTTTATTATTTGGGCCCATTTAGCTAATTTGATATTTTCAATCTAATTTCAGGAATTAATGAAGCATTGGGCTTGAATCCAGAATTGGGCTTGGACATGGACTTGAAGAGGGCAGACTATTTTATTCTACAAAATTAGATCTTATCTTATCTTATCTAGATATTATTTAGATTTGATCTCATCTAGATATTATTTCATCTAGATCTTATCTTATCTTATTTTATCTAGATTTGATTTTATTTTATTTATGGGCTTGGATTTAAAACAGATTTGTAAGCTTTGGGGCTGGAAAACTATATAACAGCACCAAGGTTCTAGTTTAGGCCTCTCTCTTTTCTCCTCTCTTCTCTTTCTCCTTTATTTTTCGTTTTTACAATTCCAGTTCTGACTTTTAGTTTTATCAATAAAATTTGGTTCTTCAATCTATAATTTTGTTCTCTATTGATTAATGGAAGGCTAAGTCCCCAATGTTGTTTTCTCATGAGGATCAAGCACAGTTGTCTTTGAGGTTCTATTATTATTGTTAAATTATGTTCAGTTTTTTTTTTCCTCTTCACTAATTACACTGAATTTGTTGCTATTAATTCATGCATGCTTAGTGCTTGATTAATTGTCTCTACGCTTAATTTACGTTCATGCTTAATGATCGTTTATGAGTAATTGGTGTATGTGATGCTTAATCACATAATGAATGCCTTATGTTGAATTTCGCTTAGTAATTTAATCTAGGGTTGGATTAAGTGGTTGAATTGAATAAGGATAAACTCTCGTAACCTAGGATAAGAGACTTGCTTGTGAATCAAGGGGAAGCAACGTATTTTAATTCTGATATTTTCTAATTCCATTTTACTCGCTATTTAATTTACAAAAGCAAACAACCCCTGCCCCCAATTCGTTACTATTTTCCTACTATCTGTTATTAACATTTGGTGTATCATTGCTCATTGGGAAACGATCTAGGATCACTTCCTAGTTACTACATTTTAATGTTTATTTGATTCGAGTACTGACTCGATCAATCAGGTATAATCTTTGTACCCTTTTGTATCCCTCTTGATATTATATATGTATTTTTTTCTACCCAAATATCACTTGAGATCGTTTCAAGGTCCAACGCCTTAATGACTATCTGTTTGCAATTAAAATAAATCTTTCAAAAAAAAAACAAAATCAATTCAACACCCAAACATTCTTACTTAAAGAACTACGTAGGTCTAATTTTCTCATTGCACCTGGAGATACGTAAGAGTAAGGACAACCCCTTATCGAACTACATTTTAATGTTTATTTGATTCAGGTACGGCCTCGATCAAATTTGGCGCCGTTGCCGGAGAGCAGTGTCCAAAGGTTCATAATAGCTAGTGTCGTGTTAGTGTTTAATTCTTTCGTGTTGTGTTAGTATTGTGTTAGTATTGTTTAATGCCTTGTTATTTTGTTTATTGTGTGTTCTGTTTTACTTTTTTTTCTGTTCAGCACTTCCCCTGTTTCTGTTTTGGTGTTTTGCTGTAAATAGTGTTTTGCGACGGATTTAGCGACCACTTTTGTGAACTGGAAAACAGGGTAATAGTGGAAAACCCTTAGCGACATATTTTAGAGACCACCCTTGCTGAATTAATTAGGATATTTTGTTTTGGTAGCTATAGTTGTTATTTTTGGCTGAATTTTTTTGTGGTCACTTCTTTTGATCCATATTTTGTGGGAAAAATAGTTGGAGCCCTTAGTTTGGTCAGATTTGAAAGTTCCAAAAAAGTAGCAAATTTGATTTTTGTCAAAACTTCAAACGACCATAACTTTTGCTCTGGTTATCAGAATCGCAATTATTATATATGTATTTGGGGTAGAAAAAAGTTTCCCATAACTTCAAACGGCTGGCTGAGGTTTCCTTCTTCCAAAAATTGCAATTCTGTCAAAAGTTTTTTTATTTTCCAAGTATTATTCTCTTGTTTTTCTTAACTTGTCATTTTTAGCTTCAATAGTTAGACTTTGAATTTTTGTTTGAAATTTTTTGTGCTATCTTCTCATCATTTTATAAGGTTGCTCACAAAATTTCAAGTCATTTGGATATCAGTTAATGGTAGTTGTAGTTCAAACCTACATTGTTACTTGCATAAGAAGGCAACTAGTTTTGCATGCTGAATATAGGCAATCCATCTGACTTACAACCCTTTGATCCTGAGATAGATAAGACATTTCATAGACCAGTTAGACATCATTTAGTACCTTTTGAGCATCCTGAGCATTTTGTTATTGGTGATTTTGAGCATTATTGTTTTGAACATTCTGATTTTGAACATTTTGAGAACATGGCACAACCTCCACCCCGTGAGAGGACTCTAAGGGAAATGGCTGCACCTGATTTCACCTACGAAAGCTTGTGCATCCAATACCCTGATGAGGATGTCCCATATGTTCTTAAAACTGGACTAATCTATTTGCTTCCAAAGTTTCATGGCCTTGCAGGTGAAGACCCACACAAACATCTGAAAGAATTCCATATTGTCTGCTCCACCATGAAACCCCCAGATGCCCAGGAGGATCACATATTTCAGAAGGCCTTTCCTCATTCTTTAGAGGGAGTGGCAAATGACTGGCTTTATTACCTTGCTCCATAGTCCATCACGAGCTGGGATGACCTCAAGAGAGTGTTCTTAGAAAAAAATTTCCCTAATTCCAGGACCACGACCATCAGAAAGGATATTTCAGGCATTAGACAACTCAGTGGAGAGAGCCTATATGAATACTAGGAGAGATTTAAAATATTATGTGCCAGTTGCCCTCACCACCAGATTTCAGAGCAGCTTCTTCTCCAATATTTTTATGAAGGACTCAGTAACATGGAGAGAAGTATGATAGATGCTGCCAGTGGTGGAGCCCTTGGAGACATGACTCCTACTGAAGCCAGAAATTTAATTAATAAGATGGCTTCCAACTCCCAGCAATTCAGTACTAGAAATGATGCTATTGTCATTAGAGGAGTGCATGAAGTAGCCACAAATTCATCTTCATCAGGTGAGACTAAGAAGCTTGAAGGTAAACTAGATTCCTTGGTTAACCTGGTAACCCAACTGGCCATGAATAAAAAATATGCACCTGTCGCCAGACTCTGTGGTTTATGCTCCTCTGCCAACCACCACACAGACCTTTTCCTTCTATGCAACAATCTGAAGCAATTGAACAGCCTGAAGCTTATGCTGCAAACATCTACAATAGACCTCCTCAACCTCAACAGGAAAATCAGCCATAATAGAACAATTATGACCTCTCCAGCAATAGGTACAATCCCGGGTGGAGGAATCATCCCAACCTTAGATGGTCGAATCCTTCACAACAGCAGCAACAACAACAACAGCCTTATTTTCAAAATGCTACTAGCCCAAGCAGACCATACGTTCCTCCACCAATCCGGAAGCAACAACAGCAACAGCCCCAGAAATAACAAACAGTTGAGGCCCCTCCGCAACCTTCCCTTGAAGAACTTGTGAGGCAAATGACTATGCAAAACATGCAGTTTCAATAAGAGACCAGAGCCTCCATTCAGATGGGACAATTGGCTACACAATTAAATCAACAACAGTCCCAGAATTCTGACAGATTACCTTCTCAATCTGTCCAGAATCCCAAAAATGTGAGTGCCATTGCATTGAGGTCGGGAAAGGAGTGTCAAGAACCTCAACCAGCAACATCTTCCTCATCTGCAAATGAACCTGCCCAACTTCACTCTACTCCAGAAAAAGATGATGACAAAAATCTAAATAGTAAGTTACCTAACAATTTCTATGCAGGTGAATCTAAAGAGAAGCAGCATATCCCTCTTCCATTCCCTCCAAGAGCAATTTCCAACAAAAAAATGGAAGAGGTAGAGAAGGAGATCTTGGAAACATTTAGAAAAGTAGAGGTAAACATACCTTTGTTGGATGCAATAAAGCAAATTCCAAGATATGCTAAATTCTTGAAGGAGTTGTGCACTAATAAGCGGAAGCTTAAAGGAAGTGAAAGAATTAGTATGGGCAGAAATGTTTCTGCATTGATTGGTAAATTTGTTCCCCAAATCCCTGAAAAATGTAAAGATCCAAGTATATTAGGCATACCTTGTATCATAGGGAACAGTAAGTTTGACAATGCCATGCAAGATTTAGGAGCTTCTGTTAGTGTTATGCCTATGTCTATTTTTAATTCTCTATCTCTTGGTCCCTTGCAGTCAACTAATGTGGTAATTCATTTAGCTAATGTAGAAGCAAAGCTTCATGGTGAATCAAGGGTGATTCAAAGGTGTTTTGATGATAACAATAATGATAACAAAAGATAATGACAAAGGTGATGACAAAAAGCTCAAAGATCAATCAAAGAACAACTCAAGTGAATCAAGAACAATTTAAGAGTTCAAGATAGAATCAAGAAGAATTCAAGACTCAAGAGGAAAGTTAAGAGTCAAGAATCAAGATTCAAGGTTCAAGATCTCAAGACTCAAGACTCAAGATTTAAGAATCAAGAGAAGGCTTAATCAAGATAAGTATGAAAAGTTTTTCTCAAAAATTGAGTAGCACATGATTTTTCACAAAACATGTTTACCAAAGAGTTTTTACTCTCTGGTAATCGATTACCAGATTTCTGTAATCTATTACCAGTAGCAAAATGTTTTTGAAAATGTTTTCAAATTGAATTTACAACGTTCCAATTAATTTCAAAAAGCTGTAATCGATTACAATGTTTTGGTAATCGATTACCAGTGCCTTTGAACGTTGAAATTCAAATTCAAATGTGAAGAGTCATATCCTTTCACATAAAAGCTTTGTGTAATCGATTACACTTATTTGGTAATCGATTACCAGTGACTGTTTCTGAATAAATCAAAAGATGTAACTCTTCAAAAAGGTTTTGACTTTTTCAAATTGGTTTTAAGTTTTTCTAAAAGTTATAACTCT
The DNA here is from genome assembly GCF_004193775.1 of Glycine soja. Taxonomy (NCBI): domain Eukaryota; kingdom Viridiplantae; phylum Streptophyta; class Magnoliopsida; order Fabales; family Fabaceae; genus Glycine; species Glycine soja. Next base: position 17,390,019 of record NC_041011.1, read on the forward strand.
TCTAAATGGTCTTCTAGACCAGACATGAAGAGTCTATAAAAGCAAAGGCTTTGTTTTGCATTTTGAATCATTCATTCATTCAATTCTTCTTTGTACCAAAAGCTTTCCAAAGTTTTCTGGTTTTCTAAACCTTGAAAACTTGTGCTATTCATCTTTTCATTATCTTCTCCCTTTGCCAAAAAGAATTCGTCAAGGACTAACCGCCTGAATTCTTTTTGTGTCTCTCTTCTCCCTTTTCCAAAAGAACAAAGGACAAACCGCCTGAATTCTTTTGTGTCTCCCTTCTCCCTTGTCAAAGAATTCAAAACGACACAGTCTGAGAATTCTTTTGATTCTTCCCATTCCCTAATACAAAAGTATTCAAAGGACTAACCGCCTGAGAATTCTTTTGTATCCCCATTCACAAAGTATCAAAGGTTTAACAGCCTGAGATCTTTGTCTTAACACATTGGAGGGTACATCCTTTGTGGTACAAGTAGAGGGTACATCTACTTGGGTTTGACTGAGAACAAGAGAGGGTACAACTCTTGTGGATCAGTTCTAGTGGAGGGTACATCCACTAGGTTCAAAGAGAACAAGGGAGGGTACATCCCTTGTGGATCTTTGCTTGTAAAAGGATTTTTACAAGGTTGAAAGAAATCTCAAGGACCACAGGTCGCTTGGGGACTGGATGTAGGCACCGGTTGTTGCCGAACCAGTATAAAAACTCTTGTGTGTTTGTTTCCTTCTTCCCTACTCTTTTACTTTCCGCTGTGCATTTAATTTCCGTTGTGCATTTAATTTCCGCTTTTACTTTCTGTTAAGTTTCTCTTGTACTCCATATTCTCTTAACAATATAAGTAAAAGCCTTAGAAGAGTAATTTTTTAATTAGTAAAGGTTTAGGAATAATTAATTCAACCCCCCCTTCTTAATTATTCAGAGGCCACTCGATCCAACAGCTAATAGAAGTGTTGCCTATCTTGCTGGTTTCATAGAGGATATCTTAGTTAGAGTTGGTGAACTGATTTTCCCTATTGATTTTTATATTTTGAATATGGAGGAGGGATTTTCTAAAGGATCAGTTCCCATCACTCTAGGCAGACCTTTTATGAAAACTGCTAGAACTAAGATAGATGTATATGCAGGCACACTATCTATGGATTTTGGTGATATAACTGTTCATTTTAATATTCTTGATGCTATGAAACACCCATATGAAGATCTTTCTATATTTCGTGTTGAAATAATTGACCATATTGTTAATGAATACATGACTGATCTTCATTCTAATCTGCATGCCTGTCACTCTTCATGCATTGAATCTGAATTTGTACCTGATCATATGTCTGAATTTGATGCTAAGAGTGAATCTGAAATTGATATTGATTACATGTCTAGTGATATTTTACCTCTTGAGATTGATTTCATAAAGTCAGATAGAACTAAGCATGTTTCAAGAAGTACACATACTTCTGACTTTCTTTATGAGGTACAGGCTGAGAAACCATCTCTTTCTACCACTATCCAGCCGACCACACCAGAATTGAAGCTTCTACCATCAAATTTAAAATATGCTTACTTGGATGATGGCAAAAGTTTTCCAGTAATTATATCTGCCTCCCTTGCTGATGAGCAAGAGGAGAGGCTGTTAACAGTTCTCAAGAAGCATAAAAAGGCTATAGGCTGGACCCTGATGGACATTCCTGGTATTAGCCCATCCACATGAAAGCATCGAATAAATTTAGAGGATGAGGCTAAACCAGTAAGACAGCCATAGAGAAGACTCAACCCGGTGATTCTTGATGTAGTGAAGAAGGAGGTAACCAAGCTTTTGCAAGCTGGAATCATTTATCCTATTTTCGACAGCCAATGGGTGAGCCCCATTCAGGTAGTCCCAAAGAAAACCGGCCTCACCGTGATAAAAAATGAGAAGGAGGAGTTGATTCCTACTCGGGTGCAGAAAAGTTGGAGAGTTTGCATCGACTATAGTAGGCTAAACCAGGTTACCAAAAAGGACCATTTTCCACTGCATTCATTGACCAGATGCTTGAACACCTGGCAGGTAAATCTCATTACTGTTTCCTTGATGGTTTTTCTGGTTATATGCAAATCACTATTGCTTTTGAGGATCAGGAAAAGACTACATTCACCTGCCCCTTCGGCACTTCTGCCTATAGGAGGATGCCTTTCGGCCTGTGCAATGCCCCTGGTACCTTCCAGCGGTGCATGATTAGTATTTTTAGTGATTTTGTAGAAAATTGCATAGAGGTATTTATGGATGATTTCACTGTATATGGATCCTCTTTTAATGATTGTTTGGATAGTCTGGAAAAGGTTTTGAATAGATGCACTGAAACTAACATTGTTCTAAATTTTGAAAAATGTCATTTTATGGTTGAGCAAGGTATATTTTTAGGCCACATTATTTCCAATAAGGGCATTGAAGTAGATCCTACAAAAATTTCTGTTATTTCACAATTGTCTTACCCCTCTTGCATGCGAGAGGTTCGATCTTTTCTTGGTCATGCAGGATTCTACAGGCGCTTTATAAAAGATTTTAGAAGGGTAGCCCTTCCACAATCCAACTTGTTGCAAAAGGAGGTGGAGTTTGACTTTAATGATAAATGCAAAGAGGCCTTTCATTGCCTCAAAAGAGCACTGACTACCACCCCTATCATTTAGGCACCTGATTGGATAACCCCATATGAGCTAATGTGCGATGCATCCAATTACACATTGGGGGTTGTCCTTGCTCAAAAGATCTCCTTACTTCAGCTTACTTATTTTCCACCATGACTTAGGGAGTTTTTCTTTTCCTATCTCCTCCTTTGCTTTTATTACATTTGCTCGATTCTATTTGATGGTTTAATTGCTTTTAATCTTTTAATTGTGCTACATTGAGGACAATGTGTTGTTTAAGTATGGGGGGGGAGTGTTCTTTGGTTTTGGTTTTGCTAGTTTTGTTTGTGTTAAATTTGTTAGTTTTGTTAGTTTTGTTGGGTTTCTAGTTTAATATTTTAGGTCAATTATGTTTGCATGTACAACTTTGCATATTTTTATTTGAATTATAGGATATGTTCAAGAAATGGGTAATTGTTCTGAAAATAAAAGTCTCTTGAAATTTTGTGATTTGAAATCCTTGTTTTTCCTCTACATGTCATGATAATTTTGAAAGCTCAATTTGAAAGTGATAAGTTTACCTTTGTGAGAATTTGAGCCATCCATCATCATAATATTTTGGTGTGTTTTGCCCCATTGATTGCTTGCACAATAGCCTTGGCTTGATTCTTGTTGATGCTTCCTAATTCACATGCATATTTGGAAATGATTTAGGCAATTTTGTTCTTATAAGCTTCTAGCCAAATGGACTTACCTTGAATTAATTCCTTTGATAGCCCCTTTGAGCCTATGTTCCCCTTTCTTTGTTTTGAAGCTCATTACAAGCCTTAAGTGAAAAACCATGATATCACCTTACCCTTAAGGAATTTTGGAGCTTTGGAATTGTTTTGGGAATAAGTTGGGAATAAGTGTGGGGGGTATGTTTCATTGAAAGATATAATTTTTGGCCATGCTTAATGTTTTATTTTGGCCATGCTTGATGTATCTGTATATTGCTTAGTTCTTGCTCTAATCTTCAAATTCGTACTATTCAGAAAAAAAAAAGAGAAAAAAAATTGAAAAAAAAAAATTATTGCTACAAATTTTGCAAATTCTTACTGTTCAAAAAAAAAAAAAAAGAAGAATAGAAGTGAAATTGAATAAATGAGGTCTTGTTATGAGGACTTGATTTAGGAGCCTTGGTTGATTTTGTTGATATTAGAGGGTTTGGGTTTACTACTTGTGCTTAATTTCCACTTATTTCCCATAGCTCCTCTATTCCTTTGGGATTTAGCAACTTATTCCATATTTTTTTCCCTACCTTGTCCTTGGCCCCATTACAACCTTTAAAGTCCTTTTGATCCTCATGTGCATGTGTTTGTCAAGTTGTTTGTCAATTTTAGAATTTTGCTAAGTCTATGTGATGTTTGTTTTCATGGGTGCTTCGAGAGTAAACAGTAGCCTAGACACTTGAGAGATAGAGTGTATATCTTGTAAGGCTTAATCATTTTTTATTATTGAGCTGATTAACTATTTTTCCATGATTGGGTTGCTTGGATGATTTTTCTCTTCATGTTAGATGTTACCCATTTCATTCATTCCTTGATGTTCATTGAGAAATATGTAAATGTTTTTGTTTTTCTCTCTTTGATATCCTTGGATTTTGTTCTTTATTTCATTTGGCCCAGGAGTGCAAAAGGCTAAGTATGGGGGTTTTGATGTGTCATTATTTTCTCCTATTTCTTAACCCTTTTTGCACCATTTTAAGTACTAATTAGTCTTAATTGTCAAATTAATTAGGCAGTTTTATTATTTGGGCCCATTCAGCTAATTTGATGTTTTTAATCTAATTTTAGGAATTAATGAAGCATTGAGCTTGAATCCAGAATTGGACTTGGACTTGGACTTGAAGAGGGCAGACTATTTTATTCTACAAAATTAGATCTTATCTTATCTTATCTAGATATTATTTAGATTTGATCTCATCTAGATATTATTTCATCTAGATCTTATCTTATCTTATTTTATCTAGATTTGATTTTATTTTATTTATGGGCTTGGATTTAAAACAGATTTGTAAGTTTTGGGGCTGGAAAACTATATAGCAGCACCAAGGTTCTAGTTATGGCCCCTCTCTTCTCTTTCTCCTTTATTTTTCATTTTTACAATTCCAGTTCTGACTTTTAGTTTTATCAATAAAATTTCTTTCTTCAATCTATAATTTCGTTCTCTATTGATTAATGGAAGGCTAAGTCCCCAGCGTTGTTTTCTCTTGAGGATCAAGCACAGTTCTCTTTGAGGTTCTATTATTATTGTTAAATTTTGTTCAGTTTTTTTTTCCTCTTCACTAATTACTCTGAATTTGTTGCTATTAATTCATGCATGCTTAGTGCTTGATTAATTGTCTCTGCGCTTAATTTACGTTCATGCTTAATGATCGTTTATGAATAATTGGTGTATGTGATGCTTAATCACATAATGAATGCCTTATGTTGAATTTCGCTTAGTAATTTAATCTAGGGTTGGATTAAGTGGTTGAACTGAATAAGGATAAACTCTCGTAACCTAGGACAAGAGACTTGCTTGTAAATCAAGGGGAAGCAACGTATTTTAATTCTGATATTTTCTAATTCCATTTTACTCGATGTTTAATTTGCAAAAGCAAACAACCCCCCCCCCCCTCAATTTGTTACCATTTTCCTACTATTTGTTATGAACATTTGGTGTATCATTGCTCGTTGGGAAATGACCTAGGATCACTTCCTAGTTACTACATTTTAATGTTTATTTGATTCAGGTACGGCCTCGATCAATCGGGTATAATCTTTGTACCCTTATGTATCCCTCTTGATATTATATATGTAATCTTTTCTACCCAAATATCACTTGAGATCGTTTCAAGGTCCAACGCCTTAATGACTCTTTGTTTGCAATTAAAATAAATCTTTCAAAAAAAAAAACAAAATCAATTCAACACCCAAACATTCTTACTTAAAGAACTACGTAGGTCTAATTTTCTCATTGCACCTGAAGATACGTAAGAGTAAGGACAGCCCCTTGTCGATTAAAAAAAATAATAAAAAAAGGGAAAATAAATAATTTTGAAATCACGTTTTGCACACTTGATTAAAGGTTGTTGTCCCTTGTGATAGGCATGTGGGGTGCTAATACCTTCCCTATGCATAAACAATTCCCGAGCCCTTCTTTCCAAAATTCGCATACCACTTTTTAGTTTTTCTAACGTTTTCCTCGAATAAACGTTGGTGGCGACTCCCACTCGTTTTCTCCCTAGGAGACGAACGTGCTTTCTTTTATTTGCTTTCGTCGTCCCTCGCAAGGTAGGTTGCGACAGGTTAAAATTAATTTTGAAGTACAATAATTTATGTTGGACGTTTTTATCCTGAAAGAAAGTTTGATGTAAAACTTAATACAAACTTTTCAACTTAACTCAATTGTTGTTTTTCATCACTTCTAGTCAAAATATGATTTAGAGGGGGAAAATCAATTTTAAATTTACCTCACAATAATAAAACATCCTAATCTTCACTAGTCACGTTCAAGACAAGGGAAAAATCAATTCTAATACTTCCCACCGAGATATCAAACAAAATTTGAAATTGTTTTACCTTACCCAATAGCAACAATAATGAGAGGGAAAAACTATGAAAGGGAATGCAGCTGTCATGCTTGAAGTATTAGGGATACTTTTGGGAAATATGGTGGTAAATATGCAAGAGTTTCCCTCCTAGTTGGATCTGCTAGATTGGCTATTAGGGATACTTTTGGAATATAAACAAGAATGATGTCTCAAACAAAAAATAGGAAGATTCATTGAAGTAGTTCACAATATTGCCCGGAAAGGTCAAGTTAACCAAATACCTGTTTAATAGATTCCTATGAATAACATTCCTAGAGTACTATTCTAATTTCTAAGGAATGAAAAACTAACTCTTAAGCCAAATGCACCCTAAAAGTAACTTACACAAGCCAAAAAAATAAAAAATATTTTAAAAAATTAAATCAATAATTCTCACTTTCAACAACCCAAGAAGTATTCATGGCATTGTAGGGATTCAATTTAATCAACCTAATTTGATTCTAACAAATAATCATCAATCCTAACCACATGCTTTATATCCATGTAGAGAGAAATCACTGCATAAAGATGAATAAAACCCCATTGTGTTCTCATACTCAAAATCATGATGAAAACTAAATGCAGAAGCGTACCTGGATTAGCCATAATGGAATGATGAAAGGTTGATGAGGATCAAGATTGGTTTTATGACCTTCCAAATGTAGAGAGTCATTTTTCTTCTTTGAATTTTTCTCTTCTAATAGGGATAAAGAGAACAGAAAAGCAAAAACGTTTGTCGCTCCTCTCTACAAATGGGGACTATAACCTCTCATCAGTTACCCCAAATTTGATAATTATACTTTGGTCCCTCATCACACAATTAGCCTTTCATGACATATATGCCCTTAGCCATAATTTTATATTGATTAGACCACTTTAATATTTTGCCTAGTAAAATAATGGTCCTAATTCATTCAATTATGTGATATATATATATATATATATATATATATATATATATATATATATACACATATATATATATATATGACCCAAAATTGCTAACAATCTCCCACTGGTCACAAATATATATATCCCTATAATCCTTATAAATGTGTTATATATATACATTACCTGCCTTGAGCATATTCCAAAAATATTATCCATTGATTACATCAGCACGTAGAACCAAAGCAATTTTCATTGTATCAATCACAACTAAACCCACCAATGATCACTAGTGTTGACAGAATCATATGACATAGACTCATCATGAAATGTGTAGCATGAAAATTACGTGAAGGTGGCCTGTACACGTCTATTTTCAACTGGTCCTACTTTACCTCAATGAGATCATTTAATAACCTTAATGTACAAAGTGTAATAACTGAATAATAAAACACACACACACACACACACACACACACACACACATATATATATATATAACCAAATATATCCAAAAGTCAATGTATGCATACATAAAATCTAACATAGAGCATAAAATACATAAAAGTGACTAACTCCCACTAAACCAAAGATTCCTCGAACTGTAAAACACCCATGTGAGCAACATGCTCATGAAAGACCTTGGGTGGAAGTCCCTTAGTAAGAGGATCTACTATCATAGAGTTTGTCCCAAAGTGTTCTATGGAAATTTGTCCACTCTGTACCCTTTCCTTAACAACTAGGAACTTGATGTCAATATGCTTCAACTTGGTCGAGCTCCTATTTTTGTTAGAATACAATACATCTAATTTATTGTCACAATATAACTTATGTGGTCTTTCAATTCCTTCCACAATTTGCAGCCCCATGACAAAATTTCTCAACCATATTCCATGATTTGATGCCTCACAGCATATCACAGATTTTTCCGCCATAATGGATGAAGTAGTAAGGGTTTTCTTGGCACTACGCCAAGAAACCGCACCACCGGCTAACATGAAAATGTAACCTGAAGTGGATCTCAAACTATCTAGGCATCCTGCAAAATCCGAGTCAAAATACCCAGTGATCTCCAACTGATCTGACCTCTTGTATGTGAGCATATAATAATTTGTTCTCTTCAAATACCTAATAACTCTTTTGGTTTTGTTAGTGCTTAGCTCTACTGAGCTTTAAAAGATTGGCTAAAATTTTGTTAAAACATAAGCACTTAGACATTGAAGGAAAGCTGGAGTTGCTGCACATGATGTCTAACATTATGTCAAGGAATCAGATCGGGCTGCACAATGCACAAGGCAAGATAAAATGTCAAATGAAGAATTGAAGCTGCAGGATCCACGATGTCGGATACAATGTCCAGGACATCCTGCCCGAAAATACTGGACACATAAATCTGTTATATCTTTAACAGATTGTGCAGGATCCACGATGTCGGATACAATGTCCAGGACATCCTGCCCGAAAATACTGGACACATAAATCTGTTATATCTTTAACAGATTATTGTGCAGTTAGCAACAGATTAGACGATCTATCTTTAGGAACGAATTAAAAGATAATTAAAGTTCGAATTACAAACTTGAATAGTTCGTTCAGGGATTAGAGATAAAAACTAAAAGATCAAACATTATCTTTAGTGCAGATTTTTCAGAAGAATGATAGATCTTATCCAGCGCAAGTTGTTGCAGCCCAGATACGTACACTGCTATATAAACATGAAGGCTGCACGAGTTTTGTACCAAGTCCGGGATTGAAGAGTTATTTTGTGAGTTTTGGGACTTGAGTGTTTTGTGAGCCACCTTGATGTCACCCTAACATCAAGTGTTGGACCTGAGTGTGTAGAGTTGATCTCTATTGTTCAGAGAGCAATCTCTGGTGTGTATTTGATT